>NC_080042.1:30175463-30228647 GCF_012489685.1 Lotus japonicus | reverse complement strand
GTCAAGACTACCTATGACAAGGGTGATGAAGAACATCAATCCACCTTATCTCCAACGTATTCTTCTCTAGAAACCCCTGGAGAAACTTCTGATTTCATTGGAGCAATCACTACTGAATTCGTCATCGACAAAGAAAGTATCAAATTGACATGGATAAATGCAGCATAAGGATGGAAAAGAAACCTTTCTAACCTGCCGCCTAAAAACTCCTTTCCTTCTTAAAGGAGCTCAATCTACACCTGTCCTAGCTTCTCCCTTCAAGACTAGGAAAGAAGAAGGTGATGTCACTGGTAAAGACATCAAAGACCTCATGGAACAATCCAATTATACCAATAAGTATCTTCAATTCTTGGAGAATCCCAAGTGCAGGATTCCTCTTCCAGGAAAGGAAAAGAAAAGGTCAAGATTGAACCTTCCTCTTCTAATCTTGATATCCCTAAAGGATGTCAACTTGAAAAACCTCTTTTCAAACCTTTTCAAATCAGTAGCCGTTCCAGACACTCGGCTCAAACTCTTCGAGCAAAAAAGGAATCTGACAATGAGCTCCTCCAAAAGGTGGTAGAGCAACTTCAGCTTCTCAAACAAGTTATTCCTGAGACACCGGAACCTCCTGAGACTCCGGAACCTACTCCGGAAGCAGTTTCTAATCCCACTATTACTGCTCCTCCTCCTCCAAAGACTCGTACTTCTACTCGTAATACCTCTACTTCTTTAAATAATATTGAAGATGGTAAGGTTGAGTCTGATTCTGATATTCAATCTATGAATCTGACGTTCAATCTATCAAAAGTATTCCGGTCAATACTGTCATTCACAATTCTAAGAATCAGTGGAGAAAAGAAACCAAGCTGTACTATCCTAGAGCTACTGCTCCTGATCTTCTTTTAGAAGAATCTTCAAACTTCAAAAGCTTCAGTGCCAACAATGTCTATGAATGGAATATTGATGGTGAAAACGAGTATGGCATCACCAAAATCCTCCAAAATATGACTATGGTAGCCACTGCCTATGTTACCGCCAACAATTGTCCTGAATCTCTTATCGTTGAAGTCTTGGTTGCTGGTTTCTGTGGCCAGCTCAAAGGTTGGTGGGATAATTATCTCACTCAAGACGAGAAGGATCAGATCTTGACCGCTGTCAAGACTGATGAAGAAAGTAATCCTATCATGGAAGATGGCAAATTCATCTCTGATGCTGTCAACTCCTTAATCTTTACCATAGCCCAACATTTTGTTGTAGATCCTTCCCTCATCAAGGACAGATCTGGTGATCTTTTGTCCAATCTTAAGTGTAAATCTTTGGGTGATTTCAGATGGTATAAGGATACCTTCCTGACCAGGGTTTACACCCGTGAAGACAGCCAACAAGCCTTCTGGAAAGAGAAATTCCTGGCCGGTCTTCCTAAATCTTTTGGCGACAAAGTTCGTGAGAAACTTAGAAGCCAAAATCCGGGGGGAGAAATCCCATATCACACCCTTAGTTATGGACAGCTCATAGCTATCATTCAAAGAGTTGCTCTCAAAATCTGTCAGGATGACAAAATCCAACAGCAACTCACTAAGGAGAAGTCTCAGAATCGCAGGGATTTGGGTACTTTCTGCGAACAATTCGGAATTCAAGGTTGTCCCAAGAAACCTAAACCCAGAAAGCATGATCCTCCTCCCAAACAACAATGGAGAAAGAGATCTAGCAGGAATGATCATAGGAAACCCAAGCCTAGATCAAAACCCCAATCTTCGCAAATTCCAAAGAACCCTCCTGAGACTAGACCCTCTCAAGGAAAAGATGTTACCTGCTACAACTGCGGCAAGCCGGGCCATATTAGCAGGTATTGCAGACTCAAAAGGAGAATCTCTGAGCTTCATCTTGAACCTGAGATCGAGGACAAGATCAACAATCTCCTCATTCAAACTTCTGATGAAGAAGAATCTAATCCTTCGGATTCTGAGGTCTCTGAAGACCTAAATCAAATTCAGAATGATGATTCTCAATCATCATCCTCCGTCAATACCTTGTCCATCAACACTTTGACCAATGAACAAGATCTTCTCTTCAGGGCCATTAATTCTATCCCTGATCCTGAGGAAAAGAAAATCTATTTGGAACGCCTCAGATCTACTCTTGAAGATAGGCCTCCCAAAAGTCCTATAACCACCAATAAATTCAATCTTAGAGATACTTTCAAACGTCTTGAGAAATCTACGGTCAAACCCGTCACTATCCAAGACCTTCAATCTGAAGTCAATTCCCTCAAGACTGAGGTTAAAAGTCTCAAACAAATCCAAAATAGTTAGCAGCTTATCTTGGAAAAACTGACTAGAAATTATGAGGAAGATGATTCTTCTATACCTGATTCCAATCCTGCTCCTAACAACAATTGCGAAGACTTTCTGGAAAATATTAACCAGGTCACCATTCAGAAATTCTTCATCCATGTCAAAATCCTCATAGGAGATTTTATTCTCGAAATCCCTGCCCTCTTTGACACAGGGGCAGATTCCAGTTGTATCTCGGAGGGACTCATTCCCACCAGATATTTTGAGAAAACTACTGAGAAGCTCAGCGCTGCTGAAGGATCTAGACTAAAGATCAAGTATAAAATCCCCTCAGCTATCATCAAAAATGGTAGTCTTGAAATCGAAACTCCATTTCTGTTAGTCAGAAATTTGAGTCAAAAAATCATTATAGGGACCCCTTTCATTAACAAGCTCTTCCCCTATAATACTGACGAAAACGGCATCACTGTTCAGCATCTTGGACAGCCTATCTTGTTCAAATTCTCTGAACCTCCCATAGATAAGACTTTGAACGTCATATCCTACAAGGAGAAGCAGATCAACTTCCTCAAGGAAGAAATCTCTTACAGAACCATTGAGGATCAATTGCAACAACCTTCTGTTAAATCAAGGATTGAGAATATTTTGGAAGATATTCAATCTAACATCTAATCTGATCTACCCAACGCCTTTTGGGAAAGGAAGAGCCATATGGTGGAACTTCCTTATGAAAAAGATTTTTCAGACAAACAGATTCCAACCAAGGCTAGGCCTATTCAAATGAATGAAGAACTTCTTCATTTCTGCCAAAAGGAAATCAATGATCTCCTTGAAAAGAAACTTATTCGCAGGAGTAAGAGCCCTTGGTCCTGTGCAGCCTTCTATGTCAGCAAACAAGCTGAGATAGAACGGGGAACCCCTAGGCTGGTTATTAACTACAAACCTCTCAATCAAGCCCTTTGTTGGATTAGATATCCTATCCCCAACAAGAAAGATCTCTTAGCCAGACTGCATGATGCTAAGGTCTTTTCAAAATTCGACATGAAATCTGGATTCTGGCAAATCCAATTGCAAGAGAAGGATAGGTATAAAACTGCTTTTACAGTTCCTTTTGGGCAGTATGAGTGGAACGTTATGCCTTTTGGGCTAAAGAACGCCCCATCTGAATTCCAAAGGATTATGAACGAAATCTTCAATCCTTATTCCAAATTCACTATTGTCTACATTGACGATGTTCTAATCTTTTCCCAAACTTTAGATCAACATTTCAAACATCTCAATACGTTCATCTCTGTAATCAAAAGGAATGGCTTGGCTGTATCCAAGACAAAGGTCAGTTTGTTCCAAACCAAAATCAGATTCCTTGGTCACAACATCCACCAAGGAACCATCATTCCTATCAATAGAGCCATCGAGTTCACGGATAAATTCCCTGATCAAATCATTGACAAAACCCAACTACAAAGATTCCTGGGTTGTCTCAATTATGTTGCGGACTTCTGTCCTCAACTCAGTACCATAATCAAACCTCTTCATGATAGACTCAAGAAGGATCCTCCACCTTGGTCCGATATTCATACCAATGTGGTCAAACAAATCAAACTTCGTGTCAAGAATCTCCCTTGTCTTTATCTCCCTAATCCTCAAGCTTTCAAAATTATTGAAACTGATGCCTCTGATATTGGCTTTGGTGGTATTTTGAAACAAAAGGTTTTTGACAAGGAACAAATTATTGCTTTTACTTCAAAACATTGGAATCCTGCTCAGCAGAATTATTCTACTGTCAAAAAAGAAGTTTTAGCAATCGTTTTATCTATTTCAAAATTTCAATCTGATTTGATTAATCAAAAATTCTTAGTCCGTGTGGACTGCAAATCTGCGAAAGAAATCTTACAAAAAGATGTCAAAAACTTAGCTTCAAAACATATCTTTGCCAGATGGCAAGCTATTTTAAGCGTTTTTGACTTCGATATTGAATATATAAAAGGATCTAACAATTCTCTCCCTGATTTTCTTACTCGTGAATATTTGCAGGGAAGAACCTAACATGGCCTCCAGAGGCCCCTCCTCCTCCTCCTCACGAGGAAGAGGCAAAAGCAGAGAAAGGAATAAAGGTATTGTAATCTCTGATCCTTTAATCTTATCTGAGCCCACTGCTCACCAAACTGGACCCACTGTCCAAAAAATTGAGCCCACTGCTCAGACCCAATCTTCCCAACCAAAACAAACTAAAGCAGATTATGCTTTATCCATCCCAACACTCCTTGCCTTCAAACAAGCAGGCTTAGATGAAATACCTCAAGGCCTCACCAAACTTCCAAATAAATCTTGGGCCAGCATCGCCGACAAAGATGATGACCAAGAAATTCAATCCCTCCAAGCTTTTATTGATAGAACCAGAAGCTTAGCAACTTATGATGGGAAAAAACCTGTTGTTGTTGCCCAACCTAGCCCAGTTGCCCGACCTAGCCCAAATCCAGGTTACTTGGCTAAAGCAGATATGAAATTCCAAACCTTCATCGAACCAGAATGGTGGGACAATTCTGGAGGAGTTAACCTGGCCAATAAAATTGGTACCAAGCTCTTCCCAAGTCATCTTGATCCCACTCACCCAATCAAAAACCAAAGATTCTATGAGTTTATTTTGGTTGACACAAACAGTGTGGAAATCAAACATTTTAGGGATAAAAATGATAATTCCCTAATTACCCATTCTACACTACAAATCCTCCGTGTCCTTCGTCCCAAGGACTTTGGACCAAATCCACACAGTTACAAAAAGTTCTCCCAGAATTTCGACCCAGTTGGTTTTAATTATTGGGACTATATCAGGGCTTGGGATAATATAATCCTTGGTCTGCAAAACAAAAGTTTCAAACATTCTTGGCTCATTTATTTTAAATGGACCAACAAATATTCTTTTCCAAATTGGTTTCATTCATGGTGGAGCTTCTTTGGACCTACAGCTGAAATTTTCCCCTCTGAAGTTCTTGAGGGATATAATCACTTCATTAAACACTGGAACAAAGAGTTGAACAATTATCCAGATTGTTTAAACTTTTTTACAATCTTTTCCCTCACTTGGGTGTTCTCTTGGCGTTATGGTCTTAAGACCAAAACCCAACCAATCCTTTACAAACAGGCTCTCATCAAATGGTGGAAAATCTTTGATGCGACAAAAGCCCACAAAGAAAATGTGAGCCAATGGTTCAAAACCAATCAGAAATATCTCAAGCATGCAAGTCCACAGACTAGTCTCTTGCTAAACCAAAAGGCCCACATCACAGCGGCCCTTGCAGGAGCTTCAACAGAAGAAGACTTGCTGAGAAACCTTCAATCTGCTCTTCAATTATTGAAGGAGCCAATTGAGCAGGCCTCATCTTCAAAGGCCCCTCAACACAAAGTCTCCGAGCCATCCTCTCTTGGGTCGTCAGATTTTGTCCAAACCACAGAATCAGATGATGATGACTTCTGCTAAGTTTGTCATCTTGTAATCATTTTATTCTGTAATAATTCAATTTTTGTACTGTAGCAACAGTAAATTTGACTTTTTACTGTAGCAAATAGTGCCAGTCAAATAGTACCGTCTACCGGAACTATTCAACCGGAACTATTCAAACAGTGTCTAATCTTTTCTTTAAATAGGCTCATTCTGAACCTTGTAAATCAGAGTTTTGGATAGAGCTTAGATAGAGAGTTTAGAGAGAGAAACACTGAGAGAATTCCTTCTGTAAGTTCTCCTTCAGTTTTCCTTTCTTTCAATCTTTTCTGTTTTTAAGTTTAAGTTTTTCAGTTTTTAAGTTTCAGTTTTGTAATCTATGTTTATGTAATATATATCTTGTTCAAGTTTTATTTTTCTGTTTATGGAAGGCTGAGCCTCCTGTTTTAATTCCTGTATTTAATTTTCTGCAAAAAGCCCCTCCGTGGTGGCGTCCTACTTCTCTTAATCCTCTTCTCATCCCCCTCCTTCTGCTTCCGACCCCCTCTTGGTATCAGAGCCTGATGGGGAAGTAGGAACATGCTAAATATGTTAGATATAAGTTATTTCTCTGTTCTGTTCTTATATAATTAAGCACTATGGTCGGGATCTGGACTGGTAGTACACTTTGAACTAAACTAAAATGAAAGCTCTTTTGAAAACCTTCTAGGATTATTACTATTCAGACTTATGATCATCTCTGCAGCGGAGGCGTTGAAGGCAGTAAGTCCCTGTGTGGCAGTAAGTCTATATTGGCCATACTACAGACATGTTACTAAGTTCTGAATATTTTTAATGTCCTTGTTTAGTTTCTTTTGTGGTGGCTTATGTCTGATCCAGATCTATACTGCTCAACTATTAAGAACAACGCAGAACCTAACTTATATTTCTAATTTATTTATCTGTTTCTATAGAACCAGGTGATGGCGATGATACTTACGGGTGAGGAAGATCTATCTTTCTTAATGCTTCGCTCTTTCTCTTCTAAGCTTTCTTTCAGATCTTCCCAACCCTCTTCTTCTTCTATCGATCATCCTCATCAATCCAATCAATTATCCAAATACGTCTTCAAAGAAGAAATTCATTTTGAAGATATCAATCAAGATCTTGACAACTGGGAAATTCCAAAAATTTCTCATGCTGAGATCTACAAACCAAACGGATCCTTTTTCAAACGATCAGATTTCATTATCAAAACCGTTGAGCAAACCTACAAGCTCAGATCTGATGATGAAGAAATCCATCTGCTCTCCGAGAAAAGCATCAAAGAACATATCAGCAAGAACTTCAACTATCTTCATATAGGTAGTGTTCAAGTTGGTCTTAAACCCCTAACCAGGAAATCTCTTGACATCGCTGTACTCCTTTGTCTTAGGGATGTTAGACATAATCAATTCCATGACTCCCTCTTAGGAACAGTTGAAACCAGCCTGAGTAATGGACCAATATTTTTCAATTGCTTCCCAGATCTAACTGTTAGTCTGGAAGATAAAAACATCCTTGATGTCCTCTTCCTAAATATCAAGCTTCACGGCCTTGATATGAAAGAAGATTCCATTCCAATCTCTTTAATCTACAGGGTTCAATACAAGGTAATGAACTCCATCAAATCTTATTTCTTGCGAACCAATTGTGAGAAATCCGGGGAAACAACTCTTTTCCTTACAGATTATGATAAGGCAAACGTTATTGTTCCCAAAATCATCCAATGGAGTGATATCACCCTTCCAGAAAAATGGTCTTTAGAAAAGGCTACTCCAGCCCAACCTGTTGAAACTCCTGAGTTTCGTGAAATCATCCAACACCAATCCGGCCAAGTAGATCTCATCTTTGATAGGAGAAATTCCTTCTCTATCCCTAGATCTATTAGGACATCCTCAAATGATTTCCAATCCGCCATGTCTAGAAGATCTTTTTCTATGACTAGAAGGAACCAGCCTGAGTCTAGTGCTCGACCTTCCCTCTCTCATGACGGATCTACTATCCATTTGGCTGGATATGTCAATACCACTCCTGTCAAGACTACCTATGACAAGGGTGATGAAGAACATCAATCCAACTTATCTCCAACGTATTCTTCTCTAGAAACCCCTGGAGAAACTTCTGATTTCATTGGAGCAATCACTACTGAATTCGTCATCGACAAAGAAAGTATCAAGGCAGATTTCTACTCTGACCGATGGACTCAGCAAAGAAAATGGTTATTTGCAAAGTATCAGGGTGAAAAGAGAAAGAAGATCCAAGAAAAATTCTATGGGTTCCTTGAGAAAACCCAGCAAAACATCTTCTTTTTTGAATGGTTTCAAGATTATGCCAACAAGAATTGGAAATCTTACCCCTTCCAAATTGACATGGTTAAATGGCAGCATAAGGATGGAAAAGAAACCCTTTCTAACCTGCCGCCTAAAACTCCTTTCCTTCTTAAAGGAGCTCAATCTACACCTGTCCTAGCTTCTCCCTTCAAGACTAGGAAAGAAGAAGGTGATGTCACTGGTAAAGACATCAAAGACCTCATGGAACAATCCAATTATACCAATAAGTATCTTCAAATTCTTGGAGAATCCCAAGTGCAGGATTCCTCTTCCAGGAAAGGAAAAGAAAAGGTCAAGATTGAACCTTCCTCTTCTAATCTTGATATCCCTAAAGGATGTCAACTTGAAAAACCTCTTTTCAAACCTTTTCAAATCAGTAGCCGTTCCAGACACTCGGCTCAAACTCTTCGAGCAAAAAAGGCATCTGACAATGTGTAACGCCCCGATTTCTCGAGTGTTACACAGTAACTAATTAACCAATTTTCGCAAAGAGTTTTCGTCGATTCACTTATTAATCTTGAACTAATGATAAAAGTTCAATTTTACAAAATTCTCGAAACTTAACCATTTCAAACTTGCGGAAATAATCATCAACATAAACCTCAAACTTTATTAATCATTGAAAAGAGTATGAAATAAATATCTGGAAGAAAACTTCAAAGTAAATTACATCAAGTTAAACCATCTCAACTAAAATAAAGTAATGGTTCAATACTTCCAAAACTCGGTACTCTCAACCCAAAAGAAAAATGGATGTCTCAAAACCCAACCATATCCTTGACCCCTTCCTCTTTATCTTCTTCCTCTTCATCAGAAGTGTAGTTGTCATCCGGTAGTGGCTCGTTACGTAGCATCAACTCCCAAGAATGAGTCGTCGCCATTATCTTCACGACCATCTACCCCCCCCAAATAAACACATAGCAAACAAGCAAGGGTCAGGTCTAAAAGAAAACAACAAGAACATACAGTACAGTGGATATAAATGAACATCATCCGCTATCGAAATAATTCTCTTTCTCTTTAAAGTTTTAGATGTTAGTTAGTCACCTAACGATTCCTCACTTCGCACAACCCGCCAAACACTTCCATGGCCATCTTCGTGCTTCCGCAGAGGCACGGTAATCACGGTGACCGCAGTCAACCAAACACGTGGAGCCGCAATGATCCACAAAAATCACGGTGACCGCAGTCAACCAAACACGTGGAGCCGCAATGATCCACAAAAATCACGGGTGACCGCAGTCGACCCAAAATCTCCCTCGCGTGCAAGCCCATCATTCTCATGGACCATAGTCTACACCGACCTATGTTCCACTAATCACATTTTCACTTTTTACTTGCAAGCGAGTTATTTCTCTTTCTCTTATATTGAGGCTCTAAGTCAAGTCTTCCTAGAGTCTTTTATTGTCTTCACAACACTAAAGATAGCAACACAACCTTCGCAGTGCACAAAAGGGAATTACGGCTAGGTGAGCGACCCATTTGTACAAATAATCAATTAAACAGTGTGAAATCATTTAAGAATAGTCATATACATAAAAACATGCATATTATGTCACAATAGCACCACAAGGCAAGTACCAAGGCACATGAAATCAAGCTTAACAACATATAACTCACAGCATCTCCTAAACACATGTTCCTAAACAAAACTTCAAAATATTTTCGCAACTCAACATATTGACAGCAGAAACAACTTTCACAAAAATAGAGCCACATAATGCATCTTTCAACCAAAAATCACGTATGATACCTTTCTAGAAAGCTATTTTAAATATCTACAAGTCTCTAGTTACTCACTTGTTCATTTGAGTCCCAGAATTAGGTGATATTAGGCCTTAAAGCTAACTGTCCGGAACAGGAAAAACAGCAGGTGTGACAGTTACTAAACACGACCCCCAGATCACATTACTAAACCAAAAATTATGATTTTTATATGTCTGGAAAGATATTTCGAAGATCTACAACTTTCATTTTAATCACGTTTTCATTTGATGACCTTAAACAGGTAAAAAGGGGCTCTGAAGTCCGCTGTCCAGTACAGGAAACTGGCAGCGAAACTTCCACCTCTAGTTGAAGCTATAAACCATCTCAGCCCAAGGCTTTAAGCTATGTTCCAGCAATAAAATCAAATCACATAGGTCTCATATGATAATAGTACAGCAAGCAAACCTTCAACCCAAACCCTCATGCAAACCCTCAACAATCAAGATTCTTCACAAACAAACATAGCAACAAGTCCCTAATAAACTACCCAAGTCCTAGGACCAGCCCTTACCTTGATTCTTGATCTGAAAAGAGAAGAGAATGAAGTTTGGAAGAACAATCTCTTGCTGTCCAAGTTTCCTTCACCTTCCTTCTCCTTCGCGAAACCCTCTCTATTCGCGCTCTCTCCCTTGCTCGCGCGCGTGACCGACGACAATGGTGGTGGCTTGGGCGGCGGCTCCCTTCTCTTCTCTCAAACGTTCTCTCTTTGTTTTTCACGTGAAGGTGCTGTAGTGTATCTCTGTTTTCTGATTGTGGAAGAATAGGGTTTCCCCCCTTGGCTAAAATCCCATGCAACCCACAAGTGGGCTAGGGTTTTGTTTTCCACAAGCCCGACCCAAGTCCAACCTTAACCCACCAGTCTAATTACCTAATCAGACCTGAAACTTACTAAAACCTAAGCCCTCAAAGGTAAATTCATAATTAAATTCGGACTTAGAAGAAAAACAATGTAATAATCCCGCTGGCACTGTACAGCCGGAACTACGTTCACTAAAACGGGGATATCTGGAGCTACAGATATCGGATCGATACGAAACCACTTGGAGAATTTTCTAGACTTGAGGGGCTACAACTCTCATGAAGGAAGTTTTCCCAAATGAAGTCGTTAAGACCCTCTAAAAATTCACACAAGTTGACAGTTCTAATCTGCCAGTTATCAAACATAGCCAAAAACTTCAATTTTATTCAAACTTCCATAAAATTGTTCCAAATTGAACTTAGGGCCTTACAATACCACCCCCCTTAAAATAGTTTCGCCCTCGAAACTTAAGGGTTTACTAATAAATCGGGGTGTGACTCCCGCATCTTATCCTCTAACTCCCAGGTCGCGTCGCCAGTCTCTTGGTTCCACACGACCTTCACTAAAGGCACCTCCTTGCTTCTTAAGCGCTTTATGCTTCGGTCGACGATCTTGATGGGTGGCACCTCCATTGTCAGATCATCTCTCAGCTGTATATCGTCTGGCGTAATCACATGTGAATCATCTGCCATGTACTTTCGCAACTGCGACACATGAAGAACGTCATGGATGTTGGATAGAAACGGTGGTAGGGCGATCCTGTACGCCACCGGTCCAACTCGCTCCGTGATCTGGTACGGCCCAATAAACTTCGGAGTAAGCTTCTTGGACTTGATTTCCCTTCCGACACCTGTCATCGGGGTAACCCGCAAGAAGACATGGTCTCCGGCCTGAAATTCCAACTCCTTCCGTCGGTTGTCGGCGTAACTCTTTTGGCGACTCTGCGTGGTTCTCATCTTTTCCTGAATCCTCCTGACTTCCTCGGTGGTCTGTTGCACCAATTCCGGGCCAATCACCAAATTTTCTCCATCTTGATGCCAGCATAAGGGCGTACGACACCTCCGACCGTACAAAGCTTCGTAAGGTGCCATGCCGATGCTCGCATGGAAACTATTGTTGTAAGTGAATTCGATCAATGGCAGCGTCTTATCCCAACTGCCCTTGTGAACCAACACACAGGCCCGTAGCAAATCTTCCAGCGACTGGATTGTCCTCTCTGTCTGCCCATCGGTTTGCGGATGATAGGCAGAGCTCAATCTCAACTTAGTTCCGAGGGCCTGCTGCAAGGCTCCCCAAAAGTGAGAGGTAAACCTCGGATCTCTGTCTGACACGATGCTGGTCGGTACACCATGTAGACGCACAACCTCAGCCACATAAATTTCCGCCAATTTCTCCACCTTGTACTTCAGGTTGATCGGGATAAAATGAGCGGTCTTTGTCAAACGATCAACAACAACCCAAATTGCATCGAACTTCCTCCGAGTTAAAGGTAAAGCCGTCACGAAGTCCATAGAAATATTGTCCCACTTCCACTCTGGGACATCTAGTGGTTGCAGCTTCCCTGCGGGCTTCTGATGCTCTACCTTCGCTTTCTGACATGTCAAGCAAGTAGAAACATACTCAGCAACCTGCTTCTTCATCCCACGCCACCAGAAGTGGAGTTTCAAGTCCTGATACATCTTGTTCATTCCGGGATGGATGCTCAGTCTACTCTTGTGCCCCTCATCCAGGATCAATCTTCTCATCTCTACATCGTCAGGCACACATATCCGTCCCTTGCATCGCAGAATATTGTCATTCCCAATAGAGAACTTTGGTGCCTTTCCCTGAGTCACACGGTCTCGCCACTCGGCTATCCCTTCATCAGTCTCTTGTCTAGACTTGATCTCTTCCAAAAGTCCACTTGACACTGTCACCATTCCGAAACTCAGTCTTCCTGGTGCGAGCTTAACCTCCAAGCTCAGATCTCGAAAAGCCTCCAACAGTTCTAACTCCTTGACCATCATTGAGGACACATGTATAGCCTTCCGGTTGAGAGCGTCGGCTACGACATTGCTTTTCCCCGGATGGTACTGTAGAGTGAACTCATAGTCCTGAAGGAATTCCATCCACCTCCGCTGCCTCATGTTCAGATCCTTCTGATCAAATAGGTACTTTAAACTCTTATGATCGCTGTAGATCGTGAACGTACTGCCATAGAGGTAGTGTCTCCAAATCTTGAGAGCATAAACTATGGCAGCCAACTCCAAGTCATGTGTGGGGTAGTTCTTCTCATGAGTCTTCAACTGCCTTGAAGCATAGGCAATTGCTTTCTTATCTTGCATCATTACACACCCCAAACCATTGTGTGACGCATCACAGTACACGTCATAAGGTTCTCCTTCCTTAGGTAAAGCTAGTATGGGTGCGGTGGTCAGCCGTTTCTTCAACTCCTGGAAACTAGCCTCACACTTCTCCGTCCACGCAAACGGTTGATTCTTCTTTGTCAACTGGGTCAACGGAGAAGTCAACTTTGCGTAATCTTTGACGAATCGCCTATAGTAGCCAGCAAGCCCAACAAAGCTTCTGATGTCGCTTGCTGTCTTTGGTTGCTCCCAAGACAGAATCGTCTCGATCTTGCTAGGGTCAACAGCCACACCCTGACTTGATATGACATGACCTAGGAACTTCACCTCTGCCATCCAGAATTCACACTTCGAGCTGTTAGCATATAGCTCCTTCTCCCGCAATACTCCTAGCACTTGACGCAAATGCTCTTCGTGTTCTTCCTTACTCTTCGAGTAAATCAAAATATCATCAATAAACACCGCCACGAACTTGTCCAGGAATGGCCTGAACACTCTGTTCATGTAGTCCATAAACACTGCGGGTGCATTAGTAACCCCAAACGGCATCACAAGATATTGATAATGCCCGTATCGAGTCCTGAATGCGGTTTTCTGGATGTCAGATTCCTTAACTCGGATCTGATGGTATCCTGACTTAAGATCTATCTTCGAGAAAATCACCGCTCCTCTAAATTGATCCATTAAGTCGTCTATCCGAGGCATCGGATAACGGTTCTTCACTGTCACCTTATTCAGCTGCAGGTAATCCACACACAATCTGGACTTCCCATCCTTCTTCTTTACCAATAGCACAGGTGCACACAACGCACAAAGGCGTACACCTTGGGGCGCAAAAGGGATTCCAAAGCTCACTCTTCCTTCGATTGACATTCCATCAACCGATCTCATAGTCCAAACATCTTAATATAATCAAACAGTTAGTCTCAAGTATCAAGGCAATGATACTAATCAGACAATCTCACAGTCAAGCAAACATCTTAGCAAACAAGTCTACCCAATCTCACCGCGAAGTTTTGAAAACTCCTTTATCAAAAACAAAACACCACGAGTTCGGAAACTCGTAAGGCCAAAACCCTTAGTGCTCTGGTTTCTCAACCGGAGCTCTGATACCACAATGTAACGCCCCGATTTCTCGAGTGTTACACAGTAACTAATTAACCAATTTTCGTAAAGAGTTTTCGTCGATTCACTTATTAATCTTGAACTAATGATAAAAGTTCAATTTTACAAAATTCTCGAAACTTAACCATTTCAAACTTGCGGAAATAATCATCAACATAAACCTCAAACTTTATTAATCATTGAAAAGAGTATGAAATAAATATCCGGAAGAAAACTTCAAAGTAAATTACATCATGTTAAACCATCTCAACTAAAATAAAGTAATGGTTCAATACTTCCAAAACTCGGTACTCTCAACCCAAAAGAAAAATGGATGTCTCAAAACCCAACCATATCCTTGACCCCTTCCTCTTTATCTTCTTCCTCTTCATCAGAAGTGTAGTTGTCATCCGGTAGTGGCTCGTTACGTAGCATCAACTCCCAAGAATGAGTCGTCGCCATTATCTTCACGACCATCTACCCCCCCCAAATAAACACATAGCAAACAAGCAAGGGTCAGGTCTAAAAGAAAACAACAAGAACATACAGTACAGTGGATATAAATGAACATCATCCGCTATCGAAATAATTCTCTTTCTCTTTAAAGTTTTAGATGTTAGTTAGTCATCTAACGATTCCTCACTTCGCACAACCCGCCAAACACTTCCATGGCCATCTTCGTGCTTCCGCAGAGGCACGGTAATCACGGTGACCGCAGTCAACCAAACACGTGGAGCCGCAATGATCCACAAAAATCACGGTGACCGCAGTCAACCAAACACGTGGAGCCGCAATGATCCACAAAAATCACGGGTGACCGCAGTCGACCCAAAATCTCCCTCGCGTGCAAGCCCATCGTTCTCATGGACCATAGTCTACACCGACCTATGTTCCACTAATCACATTTTCACTTTTTACTTGCAAGCGAGTTATTTCTCTTTCTCTTATATTGAGGCTCTAAGTCAAGTCTTCCTAGAGTCTTTTATTGTCTTCACAACACTAAAGATAGCAACACAACCTTCGCAGTGCACAAAAGGGAATTACGGCTAGGTGAGCGACCCATTTGTACAAATAATCAATTAAACAGTGTGAAATCATTTAAGAATAGTCATATACATAAAAACATGCATATTATGTCACAATAGCACCACAAGGCAAGTACCAAGGCACATGAAATCAAGCTTAACAACATATAACTCACAGCATCTCCTAAACACATGTTCCTAAACAAAACTTCAAAATATTTTCGCAACTCAACATATTGACAGCAGAAACAACTTTCACAAAAATAGAGCCACAGAATGCATCTTTCAACCAAAAATCACGTATGATACCTTTCTAGAAAGCTATTTTAAATATCTACAAGTCTCTAGTTACTCACTTGTTCATTTGAGTCCCAGAATTAGGTGATATTAGGCCTTAAAGCTAACTGTCCGGAACAGGAAAAACAGCAGGTGTGACAGTTACTAAACACGACCCCCAGATCACATTACTAAACCAAAAATTATGATTTTTATATGTCTGGAAAGATATTTCGAAGATCTACAACTTTCATTTTAATCACGTTTTCATTTGATGACCTTAAACAGGTAAAAAGGGGCTCTGAAGTCCGCTGTCCAGTACAGGAAACTGGCAGCGAAACTTCCACCTCTAGTTGAAGCTATAAACCATCTCAGCCCAAGGCTTTAAGCTATGTTCCAGCAATAAAATCAAATCACATAGGTCTCATATGATAATAGTACAGCAAGCAAACCTTCAACCCAAACCCTCATGCAAACCCTCAACAATCAAGATTCTTCACAAACAAACATAGCAACAAGTCCCTAATAAACTACCCAAGTCCTAGGACCAGCCCTTACCTTGATTCTTGATCTGAAAAGAGAAGAGAATGAAGTTTGGAAGAACAATCTCTTGCTGTCCAAGTCTCCTTCACCTTCCTTCTCCTTCGCGAAACCCTCTCTATTCGCGCTCTCTCCCTTGCTCGCGCGCGTGACCGGCGACAATGGTGGTGGCTTGGGCGGCGGCTCCCTTCTCTTCTCTCACACGTTCTCTCTTTGTTTTTCACGTGAAGGTGCTGTAGTGTATCTCTGTTTTCTGATTGTGGAAGAATAGGGTTTCCCCCCTTGGCTAAAATCCCATGCAACCCACAAGTGGGCTAGGGTTTTGTTTTCCACAAGCCCGACCCAAGTCCAACCTTAACCCACCAGTCTAATTACCTAATCAGACCTGAAACTTACTAAAACCTAAGCCCTCAAAGGTAAATTCATAATTAAATTCGGACTTAGAAGAAAAACAATGTAATAATCCCGCTGGCACTGTACAGCCGGAACTACGTTCACTAAAACGGGGATATCTGGAGCTACAGATATCGGATCGACACGACACCACTTGGAGAATTTTCTAGACTTGAGGGGCTACAACTCTCATGAAGGAAGTTTTCCCAAATGAAGTCGTTAAGACCCTCTAAAAATTCACACAAGTTGCCAGTTCTAATCTGCCAGTTATCAAACATAGCCAAAAACTTCAATTTTATTCAAACTTCCATAAAATTGTTCCAAATTGAACTTAGGGCCTTACACAATGAGCTCCTCCAAAAGGTGGTAGAGCAACTTCAGCTTCTCAAACAAGTTATTCCTGAGACACCGGAACCTCCTGAGACTCCGGAACCTCCTCCGGAAGCAGTTTCTAATCCCACTATTACTGCTCCTCCTCCTCCAAAGACTCGTACTTCTACTCGTAATACCTCTACTTCTTTAAATAATATTGAAGATGGTAAGGTTGAGTCTGATTCTGATATTCAATCTATGAAGTCTGACGTTCAATCTATCAAAAGTATTCCGGTCAATACTGTCATTCACAATTCTAAGAATCAGTGGAGAAAAGAAACCAAGCTCTACTATCCTAGAGCTACTGCTCCTGATCTTCTTTTAGAAGAATCTTCAAACTTCAAAAGCTTCAGTGCCAACAATGTCTATGAATGGAATATTGATGGTGAAAACGAGTATGGCATCACCAAAATCCTCCAAAATATGACTATGGTAGCCACTGCCTATGTTACCGCCAACAATTGTCCTGAATCTCTTATCGTTGAAGTCTTGGTTGCTGGTTTCTGTGGCCAGCTCAAAGGTTGGTGGGATAATTATCTCACTCAAGACGAGAAGGATCAGATCTTGACCGCTGTCAAGACTGATGAAGAAGGTAATCCTATCATGGAAGATGGCAAATTCATCTCTGATGCTGTCAACTCCTTAATCTTTACCATAGCCCAACATTTTGTTGGAGATCCTTCCCTCATCAAGGACAGATCTGGTGATCTTTTGTCCACTCTTAAGTGTAAATCTTTGGGTGATTTCAGATGGTATAAGGATACCTTCCTGACCAGGGTTTCACCCGTGAAGACAGCCAACAAGCCTTCTGGAAAGAGAAATTCCTGGCCGGTCTTCCTAAATCTTTTGGCGACAAAGTTCGTGAGAAATTTAGAAGCCAAAATCCGGGGGGAAAAATCCCATATCACACCCTTAGTTATGGACAGCTCATAGCTATCATTCAAAGAGTTGCTCTCAAAATCTGTCAGGATGACAAAATCCAACAGCAACTCACTAAGGAGAAGTCTCAGAATCGCAGGGATTTGGGTACTTTCTGCGAACAATTCGGAATTCAAGGTTGTCCCAAGAAACCTAAACCCAGAAAGCATGATCCTCCTCCCAAACAACAATGGAGAAAGAGATCTAGCAGGAATGATCATAGGAAACCCAAGCCTAGATCAAAACCCCAATCTTCGCAAATTCCAAAGAACCCTCCTGAGACTAGACCCTCTCAAGGAAAAGATGTTACCTGCTACAACTGCGGCAAGCCGGGCCATATTAGCAGGTATTGCAGACTCAAAAGGAGAATCTCTGAGCTTCATCTTGAACCTGAGATCGAGGACAAGATCAACAATCTCCTCATTCAAACTTCTGATGAAGAAGAATCTAATCCTTCGGATTCTGAGGTCTCTGAAGACCTAAATCAAATTCAGAATGATGATTCTCAATCATCATCCTCCGTCAATACCTTGTCCATCAACACTTTGACCAATGAACAAGATCTTCTCTTCAGGGCCATTAATTCTATCCCTGATCCTGAGGAAAAGAAAATCTATTTGGAACGCCTCAGATCTACTCTTGAAGATAGGCCTCCCAAAAGTCCTATAACCACCAATAAATTCAATCTTAGAGATACTTTCAAACGTCTTGAGAAATCTACGGTCAAACCCGTCACTATCCAAGACCTTCAATCTGAAGTCAATTCCCTCAAGACTGAGGTTAAAAGTCTCAAACAAATCCAAAATAGTCAGCAGCTTATCTTGGAAAAACTGACTAGAAATTATGAGGAAGATGATTCTTCTGTACCTGATTCCAATCCTGCTCCTAACAACAATTGCGAAGACTTTCTGGAAAATATTAACCAGGTCACCATTCAGAAATTCTTCATCCATGTCAAAATCCTCATAGGAGATTTTATTCTCGAAATCCCTGCCCTCTTTGACACAGGGGCAGATTCCAGTTGTATCTCGGAGGGACTCATTCCCACCAGATATTTTGAGAAAACTACTGAGAAGCTCAGCGCTGCTGAAGGATCTAGACTAAAGATCAAGTATAAAATCCCCTCAGCTATCATCAAAAATGGTAGTCTTGAAATCGAAACTCCATTTCTGTTAGTCAGAAATTTGAGTCAAAAAATCATTATAGGGACCCCTTTCATTAAGAAGCTCTTCCCCTATAATACTGACGAAAACGGCATCACTGTTCAGCATCTTGGACAGCCTATCTTGTTCAAATTCTCTGAACCTCCCATAGATAAGACTTTGAACGTCATATCCTACAAGGAGAAGCAGATCAACTTCCTCAAGGAAGAAATCTCTTACAGAACCATTGAGGATATTTTGGAAAATATTCAATCCAGCATCTGTTCTGATCTACCCAACGCTTTTTGGGAAAGGAGGAGCCATATGGTGGAACTTCCTTATGAAAAAGATTTTTCAGACAAACAGATTCCAACCAAGGCTAGGCCTATTCAAATGAATGAAGAACTTCTTCATTTCTGCCAAAAGGAAATCAATGATCTCCTTGAAAAGAAACTTATTCGCAGGAGTAAGAGCCCTTGGTCCTGTGCAGCCTTCTATGTCAACAAACAAGCTGAGATAGAACGGGGAACCCCTAGGCTGGTTATTAACTACAAACCTCTCAATCAAGCCCTTTGTTGGATTAGATATCCTATCCCCAACAAGAAAGATCTCTTAGCCAGACTGCATGATGCTAAGGTCTTTTCAAAATTCGACATGAAATCTGGATTCTGGCAAATCCAATTGCAAGAGAAGGATAGGTATAAACTGCTTTTACTGTTCCTTTTGGGCAGTATGAGTGGAACGTTATGCCTTTTGGGCTAAAGAACGCCCCATCTGAATTCCAAAGGATTATGAACGAAATCTTCAATCCTTATTCCAAATTCACTATTGTCTACATTGACGATGTTCTAATCTTTTCCCAAACTTTAGATCAACATTTCAAACATCTCAATACGTTCATCTCTGTAATCAAAAGGAATGGCTTGGCTGTATCCAAGACAAAGGTCAGTTTGTTCCAAACCAAAATCAGATTCCTTGGTCACAACATCCACCAAGGAACCATCATTCCTATCAATAGAGCCATCGAGTTCACGGATAAATTCCCTGATCAAATCATTGACAAAATCCAACTACAAAGATTCCTGGGTTGTCTCAATTATGTTGCGGACTTCTGTCCTCAACTCAGTACCATAATCAAACCTCTTGGTTTTAATTATTGGGACTATATCAGGGCTTGGGATAATATAATCCTTGGTCTGCAAAACAAAAGTTTCAAACATTCTTGGCTCATTTATTTTAAATGTACCAACAAATATTCTTTTCCAAATTGGTTTCATTCATGGTGGAGCTTCTTTGGACCTACAGCTGAAATTTTCCCCTCTGAAGTTCTTGAGGGATATAATCACTTCATTAAACACTGGATCAAAGAGTTGAACAATTATCCAGATTGTTTAAACTTTTTTACAATCTTTTCCCTCACTTGGGTGTTCTCTTGGCGTTATGGTCTTAAGACCAAAACCCAACCAATCCTTTACAAACAGGCTCTCATCAAATGGTGGAAAATCTTTGATGCGACAAAAGCCCACAAAGAAAATGTGAGCCAATGGTTCAAAACCAATCAGAAATATCTCAAGCATGCAAGTCCACAGACTAGTCTCTTGCTAAACCAAAAGGCCCACATCACAGCGGCCCTTGCAGGAGCTTCAACAGAAGAAGACTTGCTGAGAAACCTTCAATCTGCTCTTCAATTATTGAAGGAGCCAATTGAGCAGGCCTCATCTTCAAAGGCCCCTCAACACAAAGTCTCCGAGCCATCCTCTCTTGGGTCGTCAGATTTTGTCCAAACCACAGAATCAGATGATGATGACTTCTGCTAAGTTTGTCATCTTGTAATCATTTTATTCTGTAATAATTCAATTTTTGTACTGTAGCAACGGTAAATTTGACTTTTTACTGTAGCAAATAGTGCCAGTCAAATAGTACCGTCTACCGGAACTATTCAACCGGAACTATTCAAACAGTGTCTAATCTTTTCTTTAAATAGGCTCATTCTGAACCTTGTAAATCAGAGTTTTGGATAGAGCTTAGATAGAGAGTTTAGAGAGAGAAACACTGAGAGAATTCCTTCTGTAAGTTCTCCTTCAGTTTTCCTTTCTTTCAATCTTTTCTGTTTTTAAGTTTCAGTTTTTCAGTTTTTAAGTTTCAGTTTTGTAATCTATGTTTATGTAATATATATCTTGTTCAAGTTTTATTTTTCTGTTTATGGAAGGCTGAGCCTCCTGTTTTAATTCCTGTATTTAATTTTCTGCAAAAAGCCCCTCCGTGGTGGCGTCCTACTTCTCTTAATCCTCTTCTCATCCCCCTCCTTCTGCTTCCGACCCCCTCTTGGTATCAGAGCCTGATGGGGAAGTAGGAACATGCTAAATATGTTAGATATAAGTTATTTCTCTGTTCTGTTCTTATATAATTAAGCACTATGGTCGGGATCTGGACTGGTAGTACACTTTGAACTAAACTAAAATGAATGCTCTTTTGAAAACCTTCTAGGATTATTACTATTCAGACTTATGATCATCTCTGCAGCGGAGGCGTTGAAGGCAGTAAGTCCCTGTGTGGCAGTAAGTCTATATTGGCCATACTACAGACATGTTACTAAGTTCTGAATATTTTTAATGTCCTTGTTTAGTTTCTTTTGTGGTGGCTTATGTCTGATCCAGATCTATACTGCTCAACTATTAAGAACAACGCAGAACCTAACTTATATTTCTAATTTATTTATCTGTTTCTATAGAACCAGGTGATGGCGATGATACTTACGGGTGAGGAAGATCTATCTTTCTTAATGCTTCGCTCTTTCTCTTCTAAGCTTTCTTTCAGATCTTCCCAACCCTCTTCTTCTTCTATCGATCATCCTCATCAATCCAATCAATTATCCAAATCTGTCTTCAAAGAAGAAATTCATTTTGAAGATATCAATCAAGATCTTGACAACTGGGAAATTCCAAAAATTTCTCATGCTGAGATCTACAAACCAAACGGATCCTTTTTCAAACGATCAGATTTCATTATCAAAACCGTTGAGCAAACCTACAAGCTCAGATCTGATGATGAAGAAATTCATCTGCTTTCCGAGAAAAGCATCAAAGAACATATCAGCAAGAACTTCAACTATCTTCATATAGGTAGTGTTCAAGTTGGTCTTAAACCCCTAACCAGGAAATCTCTTGACATCGCTGTACTCCTTTGTCTTAGGGATGTTAGACATAATCAATTCCATGACTCCCTCTTAGGAACAGTTGAAACCAGCCTTAGTAATGGACCAATCTTTTTCAATTGCTTCCCAGATCTAACTGTTAGTCTGGAAGATAAAAACATCCTTGATGTCCTCTTCCTAAATATCAAGCTTCACGGCCTTGATATGAAAGAAGATTCCATTCCAATCTCTTTAATCCACAGGGTTCAATACAAGGTAATGAACTCCATCAAATCTTATTTCTTGCGAACCAATTGTGAGAAATCCGGGGAAACAACTCTTTTCCTTACAGATTATGATAAGGCAAACGTTATTGTTCCCAAAACCATCCAATGGAGTGATATCACCCTTCCAGAAAAATGGTCTTTAGAAAAGGCTACTCCAGCCCAACCTGTTGAAACTCCTGAGTTTCGTGAAATCATCCAACACCAATCCGGCCAAGTAGATCTCATCTTTGATAGGAGAAATTCCTTCTCTATCCCTAGATCTATTAGGACATCCTCAAATGATTTCCAATCCGCCATGTCTAGAAGATCTTTTTCTATGACTAGAAGGAACCAGCCTGAGTCTAGTGCTCGACCTTCCTTCTCTCATGACGGATCTACTATCCATTTGGCTGGATATGTCAATACCACTCCTGTCAAGACTACCTATGACAAGGGTGATGAAGAACATCAATCCAACTTATCTCCAACGTATTCTTCTCTAGAAACCCCTGGAGAAACTTCTGATTTCATTGGAGCAATCACTACTGAATTCGTCATCGACAAAGAAAGTATCAAGGCAGATTTCTACTCTGACCGATGGACTCAGCAAAGAAAATGGTTCTTTGCAAAGTATCAGGGTGAAAAGAGAAAGAAGATCCAAGAAAAATTCTATGGGTTCCTTGAGAAAACCCAGCAAAACATCTTCTTTTTTGAATGGTTTCAAGATTATGCCAACAAGAATTGGAAATCTTACCCCTTCCAAATTGACATGGTTAAATGGCAGCATAAGGATGGAAAAGAAACCCTTTCTAACCTGCCGCCTAAAACTCCTTTCCTTCTTAAAGGAGCTCAATCTACACCTGTCCTAGCTTCTCCCTTCAAGACTAGGAAAGAAGAAGGTGATGTCACTGGTAAAGACATCAAAGACCTCATGGAACAATCCAATTATACCAATAAGTATCTTCAAATTCTTGGAGAATCCCAAGTGCAGGATTCCTCTTCCAGGAAAGGAAAAGAAAAGGTCAAGATTGAACCTTCCTCTTCTAATCTTGATATCCCGAAAGGATGTCAACTTGAAAAACCTCTTTTCAAACCTTTTCAAATCAGTAGCCGTTCCAGACACTCGGCTCAAACTCTTCGAGCAAAAAAGGAATCTGACAATGTGTAACGCCCCGATTTCTCGAGTGTTACACAGTAACTAATTAACCAATTTTCGTAAAGAGTTTTCGTCGATTCACTTATTAATCTTGAACTAATGATAAAAGTTCAATTTTACAAAATTCTCGAAACTTAACCATTTCAAACTTGCGGAAATAATCATCAACATAAACCTCAAACTTTATTAATCATTGAAAAGAGTATGAAATAAATATCCGGAAGAAAACTTCAAAGTAAATTACATCAAGTTAAACCATCTCAACTAAAATAAAGTAATGGTTCAATACTTCCAAAACTCGGTACTCTCAACCCAAAAGAAAAATGGATGTCTCAAAACCCAACCATATCCTTGACCCCTTCCTCTTTATCTTCTTCCTCTTCATCAGAAGTGTAGTTGTCATCCGGTAGTGGCTCGTTACGTAGCATCAACTCCCAAGAATGAGTCGTCGCCATTATCTTCACGACCATCTACCCCCCCCAAATAAACACATAGCAAACAAGCAAGGGTCAGGTCTAAAAGAAAACAACAAGAACATACAGTACAGTGGATATAAATGAACATCATCCGCTATCGAAATAATTCTCTTTCTCTTTAAAGTTTTAGATGTTAGTTAGTCACCTAACGATTCCTCACTTCGCACAACCCGCCAAACACTTCCATGGCCATCTTCGTGCTTCCGCAGAGGCACGGTAATCACGGTGACCGCAGTCAACCAAACACGTGGAGCCGCAATGATCCACAAAAATCACGGTGACCGCAGTCAACCAAACACGTGGAGCCGCAATGATCCACAAAAATCACGGGTGACCGCAGTCGACCCAAAATCTCCCTCGCGTGCAAGCCCATCGTTCTCATGGACCATAGTCTACACCGACCTATGTTCCACTAATCACATTTTCACTTTTTACTTGCAAGCGAGTTATTTCTCTTTCTCTTATATTGAGGCTTTAAGTCAAGTCTTCCTAGAGTCTTTTATTGTCTTCACAACACTAAAGATAGCAACACAACCTTCGCAGTGCACAAAAGGGAATTACGGCTAGGTGAGCGACCCATTTGTACAAATAATCAATTAAACAGTGTGAAATCATTTAAGAATAGTCATATACATAAAAACATGCATATTATGTCACAATAGCACCACAAGGCAAGTACCAAGGCACATGAAATCAAGCTTAACAACATATAACTCACAGCATCTCCTAAACACATGTTCCTAAACAAAACTTCAAAATATTTTCGCAACTCAACATATTGACAACAGAAACAACTTTCACAAAAATAGAGCCACAGAATGCATCTTTCAACCAAAAATCACGTATGATACCTTTCTAGAAAGCTATTTTAAATATCTACAAGTCTCTAGTTACTCACTTGTTCATTTGAGTCCCAGAATTAGGTGATATTAGGCCTTAAAGCTAACTGTCCGGAACAGGAAAAACAGCAGGTGTGACAGTTACTAAACACGACCCCCAGATCACATTACTAAACCAAAAATTATGATTTTTATATGTCTGGAAAGATATTTCGAAGATCTACAACTTTCATTTTAATCACGTTTTCATTTGATGACCTTAAACAGGTAAAAAGGGGCTCTGAAGTCCGCTGTCCAGTACAGGAAACTGGCAGCGAAACTTCCACCTCTAGTTGAAGCTATAAACCATCTCAGCCCAAGGCTTTAAGCTATGTTCCAGCAATAAAATCAAATCACATAGGTCTCATATGATAATAGTACAGCAAGCAAACCTTCAACCCAAACCCTCATGCAAACCCTCAACAATCAAGATTCTTCACAAACAAACATAGCAACAAGTCCCTAATAAACTACCCAAGTCCTAGGACCAGCCCTTACCTTGATTCTTGATCTGAAAAGAGAAGAGAATGAAGTTTGGAAGAACAATCTCTTGCTGTCCAAGTCTCCTTCACCTTCCTTCTCCTTCGCGAAACCCTCTCTATTCGCGCTCTCTCCCTTGCTCGCGCGCGTGACCGGCGACAATGGTGGTGGCTTGGGCGGCGGCTCCCTTCTCTTCTCTCAAACGTTCTCTCTTTGTTTTTCACGTGAAGGTGCTGTAGTGTATCTCTGTTTTCTGATTGTGGAAGAATAGGGTTTCCCCCCTTGGCTAAAATCCCATGCAACCCACAAGTGGGCTAGGGTTTTGTTTTCCACAAGCCCGACCCAAGTCCAACCTTAACCCACCAGTCTAATTACCTAATCAGACCTGAAACTTACTAAAACCTAAGCCCTCAAAGGTAAATTCATAATTAAATTCGGACTTAGAAGAAAAACAATGTAATAATCCCGCTGGCGCTGTACAGCCGGAACTACGTTCACTAAAACGGGGATATCTGGAGCTACAGATATCGGATCGATACGAAACCACTTGGAGAATTTTCTAGACTTGAGGGGCTACAACTCTCATGAAGGAAGTTTTCCCAAATGAAGTCGTTAAGACCCTCTAAAAATTCACACAAGTTGACAGTTCTAATCTGCCAGTTATCAAACATAGCCAAAAACTTCAATTTTATTCAAACTTCCATAAAATTGTTCCAAATTGAACTTAGGGCCTTACAATACCACCCCCCTTAAAATAGTTTCGCCCTCGAAACTTAAGGGTTTACTAATAAATCGGGGTGTGACTCCCTCATCTTATCCTCTAACTCCCAGGTCGCGTCGCCAGTCTCTTGGTTCCACACGACCTTCACTAAAGGCACCTCCTTGCTTCTTAAGCGCTTTATGCTTCGGTCGACGATCTTGATGGGTGGCACCTCCATTGTCAGATCATCTCTCAGCTATATATCGTCTGGCGTAATCACATGTGAATCATCTGCCATGTACTTTCGCAACTGCGACACATGAAGAACGTCATGGATGTTGGATAGAAACGGTGGTAGGGCGATCCTGTACGCCACCGGTCCAACTCGCTCCGTGATCTGGTACGGCCCAATAAACTTCGGAGTAAGCTTCTTGGACTTGATTGCCCTTCCGACACCTGTCATCGGGGTAACCCGCAAGAAGACATGGTCTCCGGCCTGAAATTCCAACTCCTTCCGTCGGTTGTCGGCGTAACTCTTTTGGCGACTCTGCGTGGTTCTCATCTTTTCCTGAATCCTCCTGACTTCCTCGGTGGTCTGTTGCACCAATTCCGGGCCAATCACCAAATTTTCTCCATCTTGATGCCAGCATAAGGGCGTACGACACCTCCGACCGTACAAAGCTTCGTAAGGTGCCATGCCGATGCTCGCATGGAAACTATTGTTGTAAGTGAATTCGATCAATGGCAGCGTCTCATCCCAACTGCCCTTGTGATCCAACACACAGGCCCGTAGCAAATCTTCCAGCGACTGGATTGTCCTCTCTGTCTGCCCATCGGTTTGCGGATGATAGGCAGAGCTCAATCTCAACTTAGTTCCGAGGGCCTGCTGCAAGGCTCCCCAAAAGTGAGAGGTAAACCTCGGATCTCTGTCTGACACGATGCTGGTCGGTACACCATGTAGACGCACAACCTCAGCCACATAAATTTCCGCCAATTTCTCCACCTTGTACTTCAGGTTGATCGGGATAAAATGAGCGGTCTTTGTCAAACGATCAACAACAACCCAAATTGCATCGAACTTCCTCCGAGTTAAAGGTAAAGCCGTCACGAAGTCCATAGAAATATTGTCCCACTTCCACTCTGGGACATCTAGTGGTTGCAGCTTCCCTGCGGGCTTCTGATGCTCTACCTTCGCTTTCTGACATGTCAAGCAAGTAGAAACATACTCAGCAACCTGCTTCTTCATCCCACGCCACCAGAAGTGGAGTTTCAAGTCCTGATACATCTTGTTCATTCCGGGATGGATGCTCAGTCTACTCTTGTGCCCCTCATCCAGGATCAATCTTCTCATCTCTACATCGTCAGGCACACATATCCGTCCCTTGCATCGCAGAATATTGTCATTCCCAATAGAGAACTTTGGTGCCTTTCCCTGAGTCACACGGTCTCGCCACTCGGCTATCCCTTCATCAGTCTCTTGTCTAGACTTGATCTCTTCCAAAAGTCCACTTGACACTGTCACCATTCCGAAACTCAGTCTTCCTGGTGCGAGCTTAACCTCCAAGCTCAGATCTCGGAAAGCCTCCAACAGTTCTAACTCCTTGACCATCATTGAGGACACATGTATAGCCTTCCGGCTAAGAGCGTCGGCTACGACATTGCTTTTCCCCGGATGGTACTGTAGAGTGAACTCATAGTCCTGAAGGAATTCCATCCACCTCCGCTGCCTCATGTTCAGATCCTTCTGATCAAATAGGTACTTTAAACTCTTATGATCGCTGTAGATCGTGAACGTACTGCCATAGAGGTAGTGTCTCCAAATCTTGAGAGCATAAACTATGGCAGCCAACTCCAAGTCATGTGTCGGGTAGTTCTTCTCATGAGTCTTCAACTGCCTTGAAGCATAGGCAATTGCTTTCTTATCTTGCATCATTACACACCCCAACCCATTGTGTGACGCATCACAGTACACGTCATAAGGTTCTCCTTCCTTAGGTAAAGCTAGTATGGGTGCGGTGGTCAGCCGTTTCTTCAACTCCTGGAAACTAGCCTCACACTTCTCCGTCCACGCAAACGGTTGATTCTTCTTTGTCAACTGGGTCAACGGCGAAGTCAACTTTGCGTAATCTTTGACGAACCGCCTATAGTAGCCAGCAAGCCCAACAAAGCTTCTGATGTCGCTTGCTGTCTTTGGTTGCTCCCATGACAGAATCGTCTCGATCTTGCTAGGGTCAACAGCCACACCCTGACTTGATATGACATGACCTAGGAACTTCACCTCTGCCATCCAGAATTCACACTTCGAGCCGTTAGCATATAGCTCCTTCTCCCGCAATACTCCTAGCACTTGACGCAAATGCTCTTCGTGTTCTTCCTTACTCTTCGAGTAAATCAAAATATCATCAATAAACACCGCCACGAACTTGTCCAGGAATGGCCTGAACACTCTGTTCATGTAGTCCATAAACACTGCGGGTGCATTAGTAACCCCAAACGGCATCACAAGATATTCATAATGCCCGTATCGAGTCCTGAATGCGGTTTTCTGAATGTCAGATTCCTTAACTCGGATCTGATGGTATCCTGACTTAAGATCTATCTTCGAGAAAATCACCGCTCCTCTAAATTGATCCATTAAGCCGTCTATCCGAGGCATCGGATAACGGTTCTTCACTGTCACCTTATTCAGCTGCAGGTAATCCACACACAATCTGGACTTCCCATCCTTCTTCTTTACCAATAGCACAGGTGCACACAACGCACAAAGGCGTACACCTTGGGGCGCAAAAGGGATTCCAAAGCTCACTCTTCCTTCGATTGACATTCCATCAAACGATCTCATAGTCCAAACATCTTAATATAATCAAACAGTTAGTCTCAAGTATCAAGGCAATGATACTAATCAGACAATCTCACAGTCAAGCAAACATCTTAGCAAACAAGTCTACCCAATCTCACCGCGAAGTTTTGAAAACTCCTTTATCAAAAACAAAACACCACGAGTTCGGAAACTCGTAAGCCCAAAACCCTTAGTGCTCTGGTTTCTCAACCGGAGCTCTGATACCACAATGTAACGCCCCGATTTCTCGAGTGTTACACAGTAACTAATTAACCAATTTTCGTAAAGAGTTTTTGTCGATTCAGTTATTAATCTTGAACTAATGATAAAAGTTCAATTTTACAAAATTCTCGAAACTTAACCATTTCAAACTTGCGGAAATAATCATCAACATAAACCTCAAACTTTATTAATCATTGAAAAGAGTATGAAATAAATATCCGGAAGAAAACTTCAAAGTAAATTACATCATGTTAAACCATCTCAACTAAAATAAAGTAATGGTTCAATACTTCCAAAACTCGGTACTCTCAACCCAAAAGAAAAATGGATGTCTCAAAACCCAACCATATCCTTGACCCCTTCCTCTTTATCTTCTTCCTCTTCATCAGAAGTGTAGTTGTCATCCGGTAGTGGCTCGTTACGTAGCATCAACTCCCAAGAATGAGTCGTCGCCATTATCTTCACGACCATCTACCCCCCCCAAATAAACACATAGCAAACAAGCAAGGGTCAGGTCTAAAAGAAAACAACAAGAACATACAGTACAGTGGATATAAATGAACATCATCCGCTATCGAAATAATTCTCTTTCTCTTTAAAGTTTTAGATGTTAGTTAGTCATCTAACGATTCCTCACTTCGCACAACCCGCCAAACACTTCCATGGCCATCTTCGTGCTTCCGCAGAGGCACGGTAATCACGGTGACCGCAGTCAACCAAACACGTGGAGCCGCAATGATCCACAAAAATCACGGTGACCGCAGTCAACCAAACACGTGGAGCCGCAATGATCCACAAAAAACACGGGTGACCGCAGTCGACCCAAAATCTCCCTCGCGTGCAAGCCCATCGTTCTCATGGACCATAGTCTACACCGACCTATGTTCCACTAATCACATTTTCACTTTTTACTTGCAAGCGAGTTATTTCTCTTTCTCTTATATTGAGGCTCTAAGTCAAGTCTTCCTAGAGTCTTTTATTGTCTTCACAACACTAAAGATAGCAACACAACCTTCGCAGTGCACAAAAGGGAATTACGGCTAGGTGAGCGACCCATTTGTACAAATAATCAATTAAACAGTGTGAAATCATTTAAGAATAGTCATATACATAAAAACATGCATATTATGTCACAATAGCACCACAAGGCAAGTACCAAGGCACATGAAATCAAGCTTAACAACATATAACTCACAGCATCTCCTAAACACATGTTCCTAAACAAAACTTCAAAATATTTTCGCAACTCAACATATTGACAGCAGAAACAACTTTCACAAAAATAGAGCCACAGAATGCATCTTTCAACCAAAAATCACGTATGATACCTTTCTAGAAAGCTATTTTAAATATCTACAAGTCTCTAGTTACTCACTTGTTCATTTGAGTCCCAGAATTAGGTGATATTAGGCCTTAAAGCTAACTGTCCGGAACAGGAAAAACAGCAGGTGTGACAGTTACTAAACACGACCCCCAGATCACATTACTAAACCAAAAATTATGATTTTTATATGTCGGGAAAGATATTTCGAAGATCTACAACTTTCATTTTAATCACGTTTTCATTTGATGACCTTAAACAGGTAAAAAAGGGCTCTGAAGTCCGCTGTCCAGTACAGGAAACTGGCAGCGAAACTTCCACCTCTAGTTGAAGCTATAAACCATCTCAGCCCAAGGCTTTAAGCTATGTTCCAGCAATAAAATCAAATCACATAGGTCTCATATGATAATAGTACAGCAAGCAAACCTTCAACCCAAACCCTCATGCAAACCCTCAACAATCAAGATTCTTCACAAACAAACATAGCAACAAGTCCCTAATAAACTACCCAAGTCCTAGGACCAGCCCTTACCTTGATTCTTGATCTGAAAAGAGAAGAGAATGAAGTTTGGAAGAACAATCTCTTGCTGTCCAAGTCTCCTTCACCTTCCTTCTCCTTCGCGAAACCCTCTCTATTCGCGCTCTCTCCCTTGCTCGCGCGCGTGACCGGCGACAATGGTGGTGGCTTGGGCGGCGGCTCCCTTCTCTTCTCTCACACGTTCTCTCTTTGTTTTTCACGTGAAGGTGCTGTAGTGTATCTCTGTTTTCTGATTGTGGAAGAATAGGGTTTCCCCCCTTGGCTAAAATCCCATGCAACCCACAAGTGGGCTAGGGTTTTGTTTTCCACAAGCCCGACCCAAGTCCAACCTTAACCCACCAGTCTAATTACCTAATCAGACCTGAAACTTACTAAAACCTAAGCCCTCAAAGGTAAATTCATAATTAAATTCGGACTTAGAAGAAAAACAATGTAATAATCCCGCTGGCACTGTACAGCCGGAACTACGTTCACTAAAACGGGGATATCTGGAGCTTAAGATATCGGATCGACACGAAACCACTTGGAGAATTTTCTAGACTTGAGGGGCTACAACTCTCATGAAGGACGTTTTCCCAAATGAAGTCTTTAAGACCCTCTAAAAATTCACACAAGTTGACAGTTCTAATCTGCCAGTTATCAAACATAGCCAAAAACTTCAATTTTATTCAAACTTCCATAAAATTGTTCCAAATTGAACTTAGGGCCTTACACAATGAGCTCCTCCAAAAGGTGGTAGAGCAACTTCAGCTTCTCAAACAAGTTATTCCTGAGACACCGGAACCTCCTGAGACTCCGGAACCTCCTCCGGAAGCAGTTTCTAATCCCACTATTACTGCTCCTCCTCCTCCAAAGACTCGTACTTCTACTCGTAATACCTCTACTTCTTTAAATAATATTGAAGATGGTAAGGTTGAGTCTGATTCTGATATTCAATCTATGAAGTCTGACGTTCAATCTATCAAAAGTATTCCGGTCAATATTGTCATTCACAATTCTAAGAATCAGTGGAGAAAAGAAACCAAGCTCTACTATCCTAGAGCTACTGCTCCTGATCTTCTTTTAGAAGAATCTTCAAACTTCAAAAGCTTCAGTGCCAACAATGTCTATGAATGGAATATTGATGGTGAAAACGAGTATGGCATCACCAAAATCCTCCAAAATATGACTATGGTAGCCACTGCCTATGTTACCGCCAACAATTGTCCTGAATCTCTTATCGTTGAAGTCTTGGTTGCTGGTTTCTGTGGCCAGCTCAAAGGTTGGTGGGATAATTATCTCACTCAAGACGAGAAGGATCAGATCTTGACCGCTGTCAAGACTGATGAAGAAGGTAATCCTATCATGGAAGATGGCAAATTCATCTCTGATGCTGTCAACTCCTTAATCTTTACCATAGCCCAACATTTTGTTGGAGATCCTTCCCTCATCAAGGACAGATCAGGTGATCTTTTGTCCAATCTTAAGTGTAAATCTTTGGGTGATTTCAGATGGTATAAGGATACCTTCCTGACCAGGGTTTCACCCGTGAAGACAGCCAACAAGCCTTCTGGAAAGAGAAATTCCTGGCCGGTCTTCCTAAATCTTTTGGCGACAAAGTTCGTGAGAAACTTAGAAGCCAAAATCCGGGGGGACAAATCCCATATCACACCCTTAGTTATGGACAGCTCATAGCTATCATTCAAAGAGTTGCTCTCAAAATCTGTCAGGATGACAAAATCCAACAGCAACTCACTAAGGAGAAGTCTCAGAATCGCAGGGATTTGGGTACTTTCTGCGAACAATTCGGAATTCAAGGTTGTCCCAAGAAACCTAAACCCAGAAAGCATGATCCTCCTCCCAAACAACAATGGAGAAAGAGATCTAGCAGGAATGATCATAGGAAACCCAAGCCTAGATCAAAACCCCAATCTTCGCAAATTCCAAAGAACCCTCCTGAGACTAGACCCTCTCAAGGAAAAGATGTTACCTGCTACAACTGCGGCAAGCCGGGCCATATTAGCAGGTATTGCAGACTCAAAAGGAGAATCTCTGAGCTTCATCTTGAACCTGAGATCGAGGACAAGATCAACAATCTCCTCATTCAAACTTCTGATGAAGAAGAATCTAATCCTTCGGATTCTGAGGTCTCTGAAGACCTAAATCAAATTCAGAATGATGATTCTCAATCATCATCCTCCGTCAATACCTTGTCCATCAACACTTTGACCAATGAACAAGATCTTTTCTTCAGGGCCATTAATTCTATCCCTGATCCTGAGGAAAAGAAAATCTATTTGGAACGCCTCAGATCTACTCTTGAAGATAGGCCTCCCAAAAGTCCTATAACCACCAATAAATTCAATCTTAGAGATACTTTCAAACGTCTTGAGAAATCTACGGTCAAACCCGTCACTATCCAAGACCTTTAATCTGAAGTCAATTCCCTCAAGACTGAGGTTAAAAGTCTCAAACAAATCCAAAATAGTCAGCAGCTTATCTTGGAAAAACTGACTAGAAATTATGAGGAAGATGATTCTTCTGTACCTGATTCCAATCCTGCTCCTAACAACAATTGCGAAGACTTTCTGGAAAATATTAACCAGGTCACCATTCAGAAATTCTTCATCCATGTCAAAATCCTCATAGGAGATTTTATTCTCGAAATCCCTGCCCTCTTTGACACAGGGGCAGATTCCAGTTGTATCTCGGAGGGACTCATTCCCACCAGATATTTTGAGAAAACTACTGAGAAGCTCAGCGCTGCTGAAGGATCTAGACTAAAGATCAAGTATAAAATCCCCTCAGCTATCATAAAAAATGGTAGTCTTGAAATCGAAACTCCATTTCTGTTAGTCAGAAATTTGAGTCAAAAAATCATTATAGGGACCCCTTTCATTAAGAAGCTCTTCCCCTATAATACTGACGAAAACGGCATCACTGTTCAGCATCTTGGACAGCCTATCTTGTTCAAATTCTCTGAACCTCCCATAGATAAGACTTTGAACGTCATATCCTACAAGGAGAAGCAGATCAACTTCCTCAAGGAAGAAATCTCTTACAGAACCATTGAGGATCAATTGCAACAACCTTCTGTTAAATCAAGGATTGAGAATATTTTGGAAAATATTCAATCCAGCATCTGTTCTGATCTACCCAACGCTTTTTGGGAAAGGAGGAGCCATATGGTGGAACTTCCTTATGAAAAAGATTTTTCAGACAAACAGATTCCAACCAAGGCTAGGCCTATTCAAATGAATGAAGAACTTCTTCATTTCTGCCAAAAGGAAATCAATGATCTCCTTGAAAAGAAACTTATTCGCAGGAGTAAGAGCCCTTGGTCCTGTGCAGCCTTCTATGTCAACAAACAAGCTGAGATAGAACGGGGAACCCCTAGGCTGGTTATTAACTACAAACCTCTCAATCAAGCCCTTTGCTGGATTAGATATCCTATCCCCAACAAGAAAGATCTCTTAGCCAGACTGCATGATGCAAAGGTCTTTTCAAAATTCGACATGAAATCTGGATTCTGGCAAATCCAATTGCAAGAGAAGGATAGGTATAAAACTGCTTTTACTGTTCCTTTTGGGCAGTATGAGTGGAACGTTATGCCTTTTGGGCTAAAGAACGCCCCATCTGAATTCCAAAAGATTATGAACGAAATCTTCAATCCTTATTCCAAATTCACTATTGTCTACATTGACGATGTTCTAATCTTTTCCCAAACTTTAGATCAACATTTCAAACATCTCAATACGTTCATCTCGGTAATCAAAAGGAATGGCTTGGCTGTATCCAAGACAAAGGTCAGTTTGTTCCAAACCAAAATCAGATTCCTTGGTCACAACATCCACCAAGGAACCATCATTCCTATCAATAGAGCCATCGAGTTCACGGATAAATTCCCTGATCAAATCATTGACGAAACCCAACTACAAAGATTCCTGGGTTGTCTCAATTATGTTGCGGACTTCTGTCCTCAACTCAGTACCATAATCAAACCTCTTCATGATAGACTCAAGAAGGATCCTCCACCTTGGTCCGATATTCATACCAATGTGGTCAAACAAATCAAACTTCGTGTCAAGAATCTCCCTTGTCTTTATCTCCCTAATCCTCAAGCTTTCAAAATTATTGAAACTGATGCCTCTGATATTGGCTTTGGTGGTATTTTGAAACAAAAGGTTTTTGACAAGGAACAAATTATTGCTTTTACTTCAAAACATTGGAATCCTGCTCAGCAGAATTATTCTACTGTCAAAAAAGAAGTTTTAGCAATCTTTTTATCTATTTCAAAATTTCAATCTGATTTGATTAATCAAAAATTCTTAGTCCGTGTGGACTGCAAATCTGCGAAAGAAATCTTACAAAAAGATGTCAAAAACTTAGCTTCAAAACATATCTTTGCCAGATGGCAAGCTATTTTAAGCGTTTTTGACTTCGATATTGAATATATAAAAGGATCTAACAATTCTCTCCCTGATTTTCTTACTCGTGAATATTTGTAGGGAAGAACCTAACATGGCCTCCAGAGGCCCCTCCTCCTCCTCCTCACGAGGAAGAGGCAAAAGCAGAGAAAGGAATAAAGGTATTGTAATCTCTGATCCTTTAATCTTATCTGAGCCCACTGCTCACCAAACTGGACCCACTGTCCAAAAAATTGAGCCCACTGCTCAGACCCAATCTTCCCAACCAAAACAAACTAAAGCAGATTATGCTTTATCCATCCCAACACTCCTTGCCTTCAAACAAGCAGGCTTAGATGAAATACCTCAAGGCCTCACCAAACTTCCAAATAAATCTTGGGCCAGCATCGCCGACAAAGATGATGACCAAGAAATTCAATCCCTCCAAGCTTTTATTGATAGAACAACTTATGATGGGAAAAAACCTGTTGTTGTTGCCCAACCTAGCCCAGTTGCCCGACCTAGCCCAAATTCAGGTTACTGGGCTAAAGCAGATATGAAATTCCAAACCTTCATCGAACCAGAATGGTGGGACAATTCTGGAGGAGTTAACCTGGCCAATAAAATTGGTACCAAGCTCTTCCCAAGTCATCTTGATCCCACTCACCCAATCAAAAACCAAATATTCTATGAGTTTATTTTGGTTGACACAAACAGTGTGGAAATCAAACATTTTAGGGATAAAAATGATAATTCCCTAATTACCCATTCTACACTACAAATCCTCCGTGTCCTTCGTCCCAAGGACTTTGGACCAAATCCACACAGTTACAAAAAGTTCTCCCAGAATTTCGACCCAGTTGGTTTTAATTATTGGGACTATATCAGGGCTTGGGATAATATAATCCTTGGTCTGCAAAACAAAAGTTTCAAACATTCTTGGCTCATTTATTTTAAATGGACCAACAAATATTCTTTTCCAAATTGGTTTCATTCATGGTGGAGCTTCTTTGGACCTACAGCTGAAATTTTCCCCTCTGATGTTCTTGAGGGATACAATCACTTCATTAAACACTGGAACAAAGAGTTGAACAATTATCCAGATTGTTTAAACTTTTTTACAATCTTTTCCCTCTCTTGGGTGTTCTCTTGGCGTTATGATCTTAAGACCAAAACCCAACCAATCCTTTACAAACAGGCTCTCATCAAATGGTGGAAAATCTTTGATGCGACAAAAGCCCACAAAGAAAATGTGAGCCAATGGTTCAAAACCAATCAGAAATATCTCAAGCATGCAAGTCCGCAAACCAGCCTCTTGCTAAATCAAAAGGCCCACATCACAGCGGCCCTTGCAGGAGCTTCAACAGAAGAAGACTTGCTAAGAAATCTTCAATCTGCTCTTCAATTATTGAAGGAGCCAATTGAGCAGGCCTCATCTTCAAAGGCCCCTCAACACAAAGTCTCCGAGCCATCCTCTCTTGGGTCGTCAGATTTTGTCCAAACCACAGAATCAGATGATGATGACTTCTGCTAAGTTTGTCGTCTTGTAATCATTTTGTTTTGTAATAATTCAATTTTTGTACTGTAGCAACAGTAAAATTGACTTTTTACTGTAGCAAATAGTGCCAGTCAAATAGTACCGTCTACCGGAACTATTCAACCGGAACTATTCAAACAGTGTCCAACCTTTTCTTTAAATAGGCTCATTCTGAACCTTGTTAATCAGAGTTTTGGATAGAGCTTAGATAGAGAGTTTAGAGAGAGAAACACTGAGAGAATTCCTTCTGTAAGTTCTCCTTCGGTTTTCCTTTCTTTCAATCTTTTCTGTTTTTAAGTTTCAGTTTTTCAGTTTTTAAGTTTCAGTTTTGTAATCTATGTTTATGTAATATATATCTTGTTCAAGTTTTATTTTTCTGTTTATGGAAGGCTGAGCCTCCTGTTTTAATTCCTGATTTTAATTTCTGCAAGTTTTATTTTTCTGTTTATGGAAGGCTGAGCCTCCTGCTTTAATTCCTGTATTTGATTTTCTGCAAAAAGCCCCTCCGTGGTGGCGTCCTACTTCTCTTAATCCTCTTCATCCCCCTCCTTCTGCTTCCGACCCCCTCTTGGTATCAGAGCTAGATGGGGAAGTAGGAACATGCTAAATATGTTAGATATAAGTTATTTCTCTGTTCTGTTCTTATATAATTAAGCACTATGGTCGGGATCTGGACTGGTAGTACACTATGAACTAAACTAAAATGAAAGCTCTTTTGAAAACCTTCTAGGATTATTACTATTCAGACTTATGATCATCTCTGCAGCGGAGGCGTTGAAGGCAGTAAGTCCCTGTGTGGCAGTAAGTCTATATTGGCCATACTACAGACATGTTACTAAGTTCTGAATATTTTTAATGTCCTTGTTTAGTTTCTTTTGTGGTGGCTTAAGTCTGATCCAGATCTATACTGCTCAACTATTAAGAACAACGCAGAACCTAACTTATATTTCTAATTTATTTATCTGTTTCTATAGAACCAGGTGATGGCGATGATACTTACGGGTGAGGAAGATCTATCTTTCTTGATGCTTTGCTCTTTCTCTTCTAAGCTTTCTTTCAGATCTTCCCAACCCTCTTCTTCTTCTATCGATCATCCTCATCAATCCCATCAATTATCCAAATCTGTCTTCAAAGAAGAAATTCATTTTGAAGATATCAATCAAGATCTTGACAACTGGGAAATTCCAAAAATTTCTCATGCTGAGATCTACAAACCAAACGGATCCTTTTTCAAACGATCAGATTTCATTATCAAAACCGTTGAGCAAACCTACAAGCTCAGATCTGATGATGAAGAAATGCATCTGCTTTCCGAGAAAAGCATCAAAGAACATATCAGCAAGAACTTCAACTATCTTCATATAGGTAGTGTTCAAGTTGGTCTTAAACCCCTAACCAGGAAATCTCTTGACATCGCTGTACTCGTTTGTCTTAGGGATGTTAGACATAATCAATTCCATGACTCCCTCTTAGGAACGGTTGAAACCAGCCTGAGTAATGGACCAATCTTTTTCAATTGCTTCCCAGATCTAACTGTTAGTCTGGAAGATAAAAACATCCTTGATGTCCTCTTCCTAAATATCAAGCTTCACGGCCTTGATATGAAGGAGGATTCCATTCCCATCTCCTTAATCTACAGGGTTCAATACAAGGTAATGAACTCCATCAAATCTTATTTCTTGCGAACCAATTGTGAGAAATCCGGGGAAACAACTCTTTTCCTTACAGATTATGATAAGGCAAACGTTATTGTTCCCAAAACCATCCAATGGAGTGATATCACCCTTCCAGAAAAATGGTCTTTAGAAAAGGCTACTCCAGCCCAACCTGTTGAAACTCCTGAGTTTCGTGAAATCATCCAACACCAATCCGGCCAAGTAGATCTCATCTTTGATAGGAGAAATTCCTTCTCTATCCCTAGATCTATTAGGACATCCTCAAATGATTTCCAATCCGCCATGTCTAGAAGATCTTTTTCTATGACTAGAAGGAACCAGCCTGAGTCTAGTGCTCGACCTTCCCTCTCTCATGACGGATCTACTATCCATTTGGCTGGATATGTCAATACCACTCCTGTCAAGACTACCTATGACAAGGGTGATGAAGAACATCAATCCACCTTATCTCCAACGTATTCTTCTCTAGAAACCCCTGGAGAAACTTCTGATTTCATTGGAGCAATCACTACTGAATTCGTCATCGACAAAGAAAGTATCAAGGCAGATTTCTACTCTGACCGATGGACTCAGCAAAGAAAATGGTTCTTTGCAAAGTATCAGGGTGAAAAGAGAAAGAAGATCCAAGAAAAATTCTATGGGTTCCTTGAGAAAACCCAGCAAAACATCTTCTTTTTTGAATGGTTTCAAGATTATGCCAACAAGAATTGGAAATCTTACCCCTTCCAAATTGACATGGTTAAATGGCAGCATAAGGATGGAAAAGAAACCCTTCTAACCTGCCGCCTAAAACTCCTTTCTTCTTAAAGGAGCTCAATCTACACCTGTCCTAGCTTCTCCCTTCAAGACTAGGAAAGAAGAAGGTGATGTCACTGGTAAAGACATCAAAGACCTCATGGAACAATCCAATTATACCAATAAGTATCTTCAAATTCTTGGAGAATCCCAAGTGCAGGATTCCTCTTCCAGGAAAGGAAAAGAAAAGGTCAAGATTGAACCTTCCTCTTCTAATCTTGATATCCCTAAAGGATGTCAACTTGAAAAACCTCTTTTCAACCTTTTCAAATCAGTAGCCGTTCCAGACACTCGGCTCAAACTCTTCGAGCAAAAAAGGAATCTGACAATGAGCTCCTCCAAAAGGTGGTAGAGCAACTTCAGCTTCTCAAACAAGTTATTCCTGAGACACCGGAACCTCCTGAGACTCCGGAACCTACTCCGGAAGCAGTTTCTAATCCCACTATTACTGCTCCTCCTCCTCCAAAAACTCGTACTTCTACTCGTAATACCTCTACTTCTTTAAATAATATTGAAGATGGTAAGGTTGAGTCTGATTCTGAAATTCAATCTATGAAGTCTGACGTTCAATCTATCAAAAGTATTCCGGTCAATACTGTCATTCACAATTCTAAGAATCAGTGGAGAAAAGAAACCAAGCTCTACTATCCTAGAGCTACTGCTCCTGATCTTCTTTTAGAAGAATCTTCAAACTTCAAAAGCTTCAGTGCCAACAATGTCTATGAATGGAATATTGATGGTGAAAACGAGTATGGCATCACCAAAATCCTCCAAAATATGACTATGGTAGCCACTGCCTATGTTACCGCCAACAATTGTCCTGAATCTCTTATCGTTGAAGTCTTGGTTGCTGGTTTCTGTGGCCAGCTCAAAGGTTGGTGGGATAATTATCTCACTCAAGACGAGAAGGATCAGATCTTGACCGCTGTCAAGACTGATGAAGAAGGTAATCCTATCATGGAAGATGGCAAATTCATCTCTGATGCTGTCAACTCCTTAATCTTTACCATAGCCCAACATTTTGTTGGAGATCCTTCCCTCATCAAGGACAGATCTGGTGATCTTTTGTCCAATCTTAAGTGCAAATCTTTGGGTGATTTCAGATGGTATAAGGATACCTTCCTGACCAGGGTTTACACCCGAGAAGACAGCCAACAAGCTTTCTGGAAAGAGAAATTCCTGGCCGGACTTCCTAAATCTTTTGGCGACAAAGTTCGTGAGAAACTTAGAAGCCAAAATCCGGGGGGAGAAATCCCATATCACACCCTTAGTTATGGACAGCTCATAGCAATCATTCAAAGAGTTGCTCTCAAAATCTGTCAGGATGACAAAATCCAACAGCAACTCACTAAGGAGAAGTCTCAGAATCGCAGGGATTTGGGTACTTTCTGCGAACAATTTGGAATTCAAGGTTGTCCCAAGAAACCTAAACCCAGAAAGCAAGATCCTCCTCCCAAACAACAATGGAGAAAGAGATCTAGCAGGAATGATCATAGGAAACCCAAGCCTAGATCAAAACCCCAATCTTCGCAAATTCCAAAAAACCCTCCTGAGACTAGACCCTCTCAAGGAAAAGATGTTACCTGCTACAACTGCGGCAAGCCGGGCCATATTAGCAGGTATTGCAGACTCAAAAGGAGAATCTCTGAGCTTCATCTTGAACCTGAGATCGAAGACAAGATCAACAATCTCCTCATTCAAACTTCTGATGAAGAAGAATCTAATCCTTCGGATTCTGAGGTCTCTGAAGACCTAAATCAAATTCAGAATGATGATTCTCAATCATCATCCTCCGTCAATACCTTGTCCATCAACACTTTGACCAATGAACAAGATCTTCTCTTCAGGGCCATTAATTCTATCCCTGATCCTGAGGAAAAGAAAATCTATTTGGAACGCCTCAGATCTACTCTTGAAGATAGGCCTCCCAAAAGTCCTATAACCACCAATAAATTCAATCTTAGAGATACTTTCAAACGTCTTGAGAAATCTACGTCAAACCCGTCACTATCCAAGACCTTCAATCTGAAGTCAATTCCCTCAAGACTGAGGTTAAAAGTCTCAAACAAATCCAAAATAGTCAGCAGCTTATCTTGGAAAAACTGACTAGAAATTATGAGGAAGATGATTCTTCTATACCTGATTCCAATCCTGCTCCTAACAACAATTGCGAAGACTTTCTGGAAAATATTAACCAGGTCACCATTCAGAAATTCTTCATCCATGTCAAAATCCTCATAGGAGATTTTATTCTCGAAATCCCTGCCCTCTTTGACACAGGGGCAGATTCCAGTTGTATCTCGGAGGGACTCATTCCCACCAGATATTTTGAGAAAACTACTGAGAAGCTCAGCGCTGCTGAAGGATCTAGACTAAAGATCAAGTATAAAATCCCCTCAGCTATCATCAAAAATGGTAGTCTTGAAATCGAAACTCCATTTCTGTTAGTCAGAAATTTGAGTCAAAAAATCATTATAGGGACCCCTTTCATTAAGAAGCTCTTCCCCTATAATACTGACGAAAACGGCATCACTGTTCAGCATCTTGGACAGCCTATCTTGTTCAAATTCTCTGAACCTCCCATAGATAAGACTTTGAACGTCATATCCTACAAGGAGAAGCAGATCAACTTCCTCAAGGAAGAAATCTCTTACAGAACCATTGAGGATCAATTGCAACAACCTTCTGTTAAATCAAGGATTGAGAATATTTTGGAAATATTCAATCCAGCATCTGTTCTGATCTACCCAACGCTTTTGGGAAAGGAAGAGCCATATGGTGGAACTTCCTTATGAAAAAGATTTTTCAGACAAACAGATTCCAACCAAGGCTAGGCCTATTCAAATGAATGAAGAACTTCTTCATTTCTGCCAAAAGGAAATCAATGATCTCCTTGAAAAGAAACTTATTCGCAGGAGTAAGAGCCCTTGGTCCTGTGCAGCCTTCTATGTCAACAAACAAGCTGAGATAGAACGGGGAACCCCTAGGCTGGTTATTAACTACAAACCTCTCAATCAAGCCCTTTGTTGGATTAGATATCCTATCCCCAACAAGAAAGATCTCTTAGCCAGACTGCATGATGCTAAGGTCTTTTCAAAATTCACATGAAATCTGGATTCTGGCAAATCCAATTGCAAGAGAAGGATAGGTATAAAACTGCTTTTACTGTTCCTTTTGGGCAGTATGAGTGGAACGTTATGCCTTTTGGGCTAAAGAACGCCCCATCTGAATTCCAAAGGATTATGAACGAAATCTTCAATCCTTATTCCAAATTCACTATTGTCTACATTGACGATGTTCTAATCTTTTCCCAAACTTTAGATCAACATTTCAAACATCTCAATACGTTCATCTCTGTAATCAAAAGGAATGGCTTGGCTGTATCCAAGACAAAGGTCAGTTTGTTCCAAACCAAAATCAGATTCCTTGGTCACAACATCCACCAAGGAACCATCATTCCTATCAATAGAGCCATCGAGTTCACGGATAAATTCCCTGATCAAATCATTGACAAAACCCAACTACAAAGATTCCTGGGTTGTCTCAATTATGTTGCGGACTTCTGTCCTCAACTCAGTACCATAATCAAACCTCTTCATGATAGACTCAAGAAGGATCCTCCACCTTGGTCCGATATTCATACCAATGTGGTCAAACAAATCAAACTTCGTGTCAAGAATCTCCCTTGTCTTTATCTCCCTAATCCTCAAGCTTTCAAAATTATTGAAACTGATGCCTCTGATATTGGCTTTGGTGGTATTTTGAAACAAAAGGTTTTTGACAAGGAACAAATTATTGCTTTTACTTCAAAACATTGGAATCCTGCTCAGCAGAATTATTCTACTGTCAAAAAAGAAGTTTTAGCAATCGTTTTATCTATTTCAAAATTTCAATCTGATTTGATTAATCAAAAATTCTTAGTCCGTGTGGACTGCAAATCTGCGAAAGAAATCTTACAAAAAGATGTCAAAAACTTAGCTTCAAAACATATCTTTGCCAGATGGCAAGCTATTTTAAGCGTTTTTGACTTCGATATTGAATATATAAAAGGATCTAACAATTCTCTCCCTGATTTTCTTACTCGTGAATATTTGCAGGGAAGAACCTAACATGGCCTCCAGAGGCCCCTCCTCCTCCTCCTCACGAGGAAGAGGCAAAAGCAGAGAAAGGAATAAAGGTATTGTAATCTCTGATCCTTTAATCTTATCTGAGCCCACTGCTCACCAAACTGGACCCACTGTCCAAAAAATTGAGCCCACTGCTCAGACCCAATCTTCCCAACCAAAACAAACTAAAGCAGATTATGCTTTATCCATCCCAACACTCCTTGCCTTCAAACAAGCAGGCTTAGATGAAATACCTCAAGGCCTCACCAAACTTCCAAATAAATCTTGGGCCAGCATCGCCGACAAAGATGATGACCAAGAAATTCAATCCCTCCAAGCTTTTATTGATAGAACAACTTATGATGGGAAAAAACCTGTTGTTGTTGCCCAACCTAGCCCAGTTGCCCGACCTAGCCCAAATTCAGGTTACTTGGCTAAAGCAGATATGAAATTCCAAACCTTCATCGAACCAGAATGGTGGGACAATTCTGGAGGAGTTAACCTGGCCAATAAAATTGGTACCAAGCTCTTCCCAAGTCATCTTGATCCCACTCACCCAATCAAAAACCAAAGATTCTATGAGTTTATTTTGGTTGACACAAACAGTGTGGAAATCAAACATTTTAGGGATAAAAATGATAATTCCCTAATTACCCATTCTACACTACAAATCCTCCGTGTCCTTCGTCCCAAGGACTTTGGACCAAATCCACACAGTTACAAAAAGTTCTCCCAGAATTTCGACCCAGTTGGTTTTAATTATTGGGACTATATCAGGGCTTGGGATAATATAATCCTTGGTCTGCAAAACAAAAGTTTCAAACATTCTTGGCTCATTTATTTTAAATGGACCAACAAATATTCTTTTCCAAATTGGTTTCATTCATGGTGGAGCTTCTTTGGACCTACAGCTGAAATTTTCCCCTCTGATGTTCTTGAGGGATACAATCACTTCATTAAACACTGGAACAAAGAGTTGAACAATTATCCAGATTGTTTAAACTTTTTTACAATCTTTTCCCTCTCTTGGGTGTTCTCTTGGCGTTATGGTCTTAAGACCAAAACCCAACCAATCCTTTACAAACAGGCTCTCATCAAATGGTGGAAAATCTTTGATGCGACAAAAGCCCACAAAGAAAATGTGAGCCAATGGTTCAAAACCAATCAGAAATATCTCAAGCATGCAAGTCCGCAAACCAGCCTCTTGCTAAATCAAAAGGCCCACATCACAGCGGCCCTTGCAGGAGCTTCAACAGAAGAAGACTTGCTAAGAAATCTTCAATCTGCTCTTCAATTATTGAAGGAGCCAATTGAGCAGGCCTCATCTTCAAAGGCCCCTCAACACAAAGTCTCCGAGCCATCCTCTCTTGGGTCGTCAGATTTTGTCCAAACCACAGAATCAGATGATGATGACTTCTGCTAAGTTTGTCGTCTTGTAATCATTTTGTTCTGTAATAATTCAATTTTTGTACTGTAGCAACAGTAAAATTGACTTTTTACTGTAGCAAATAGTGCCAGTCAAATAGTACCGTCTACCGGAACTATTCAACCGGAACTATTCAAACAGTGTCCAATCTTTTCTTTAAATAGGCTCATTCTGAACCTTGTTAATCAGAGTTTTGGATAGAGCTTAGATAGAGAGTTTAGAGAGAGAAACACTGAGAGAATTCCTTCTGTAAGTTCTCCTTCGGTTTTCCTTTCTTTCAATCTTTTCTGTTTTTAAGTTTCAGTTTTTCAGTTTTTAAGTTTCAGTTTTGTAATCTATGTTTATGTAATATATATCTTGTTCAAGTTTTATTTTTCTGTTTATGGAAGGCTGAGCCTCCTGTTTTAATTCCTGTTTTTAATTTCTGCAAGTTTTATTTTTCTGTTTATGGAAGGCTGAGCCTCCTGCTTTAATTCCTGTATTTGATTTTCTGCAAAAAGCCCCTCCGTGGTGGCGTCCTACTTCTCTTAATCCTCTTCATCCCCCTCCTTCTGCTTCCGACCCCCTCTTGGTATCAGAGCCTGATGGGGAAGTAGGAACATGCTAAATATGTTAGATATAAGTTATTTCTCTGTTCTGTTCTTATATAATTAAGCACTATGGTCGGGATCTGGACTGGTAGTACACTTTGAACTAAACTAAAATGAAAGCTCTTTTGAAAACCTTCTAGGATTATTACTATTCAGACTTATGATCATCTCTGCAGCGGAGGCGTTGAAGGCAGTAAGTCCCTGTGTGGCAGTAAGTCTATATTGGCCATACTACAGACATGTTACTAAGTTCTGAATATTTTTAATGTCCTTGTTTAGTTTCTTTTGTGGTGGCTTAAGTCTGATCCAGATCTATACTGCTCAACTATTAAGAACAACGCAGAACCTAACTTATATTTCTAATTTATTTATCTGTTTCTATAGAACCAGGTGATGGCGATGATACTTACGGGTGAGGAAGATCTATCTTTCTTAATGCTTCGCTCTTTCTCTTCTAAGCTTTCTTTCAGATCTTCCCAACCCTCTTCTTCTTCTATCGATCATCCTCATCAATCCAATCAATTATCCAAATCTGTCTTCAAAGAAGAAATTCATTTTGAAGATATCAATCAAGATCTTGACAACTGGGAAATTCCAAAAATTTCTCATGCTGAGATCTACAAACCAAACGGATCCTTTTTCAAACGATCAGATTTCATTATCAAAACCGTTGAGCAAACCTACAAGCTCAGATCTGATGATGAAGAAATCCATCTGCTTTCCGAGAAAAGCATCAAAGAACATATCAGCAAGAACTTCAACTATCTTCATATAGGTAGTGTTCAAGTTGGTCTTAAACCCTAACCAGGAAATCTCTTGACATCGCTGTACTCCTTTGTCTTAGGGATGTTAGACATAATCAATTCCATGACTCCCTCTTAGGAACAGTTGAAACCAGCCTGAGTAATGGACCAATCTTTTTCAATTGCTTCCCAGATCTAACTGTTAGTCTGGAAGATAAAAACATCCTTGATGTCCTCTTCCTAAATATCAAGCTTCACGGCCTTGATATGAAAGAGATTCCATTCCAATCTCTTTAATCTACAGGGTTCAATACAAGGTAATGAACTCCATCAAATCTTATTTCTTGCGAACCAATTGTGAGAAATCCGGGGAAACAACTCTTTTCCTTACAGATTATGATAAGGCAAACGTTATTGTTCCCAAAACCATCCAATGGAGTGATATCACCCTTCCAGAAAAATGGTCTTTAGAAAAGGCTACTCCAGCCCAACCTGTTGAAACTCCTGAGTTTCGTGAAATCATCCAACACCAATCCGGCCAAGTAGATCTCATCTTTGATAGGAGAAATTCCTTCTCTATCCCTAGATCTATTAGGACATCCTCAAATGATTTCCAATCCGCCATGTCTAGAAGATCTTTTTCTATGACTAGAAGGAACCAGCCTGAGTCTAGTGCTCGACCTTCCCTCTCTCATGACGGATCTACTATCCATTTGGCTGGATATGTCAATACCACTCCTGTCAAGACTACCTATGACAAGGGTGATGAAGAACATCAATCCAACTTATCTCCAACGTATTCTTCTCTAGAAACCCCTGGAGAAACTTCTGATTTCATTGGAGCAATCACTACTGAATTCGTCATCGACAAAGAAAGTATCAAGCAGATTTCTACTCTGACCGATGGACTCACAAAGAAAATGGTTCTTGCAAAGTATCAGGGTGAAAAGAGAAAGAAGATCAAAAAAATTCTATGGTTCCTTGAGAAAACCAGCAAACATCTTCTTTTTGAATGGTTTCAAATTATCCAACAAGAATTGAAATCTACCCCTTCCAAATTGACATGGTTAAATGGCAGCATAAGGATGGAAAAGAAACCTTTCTAACCTGCCGCCTAAAACTCCTTTCCTTCTTAAAGGAGCTCAATCTACACCTGTCCTAGCTTCTCCCTTCAAGACTAGGAAAGAAGAAGGTGATGTCACTGGTAAAGACATCAAAGACCTCATGGAACAATCCAATTATACCAATAAGTATCTTCAAATTCTTGGAGAATCCCAAGTGCAGGATTCCTCTTCCAGGAAAGGAAAAGAAAAGGTCAAGATTGAACCTTCCTCTTCTAATCTTGATATCCCTAAAGGATGTCAACTTGAAAAACCTCTTTTCAAACCTTTTCAAATCAGTAGCCGTTCCAGACACTCGGCTCAAACTCTTCGAGCAAAAAAGGAATCTGACAATGAGCTCCTCCAAAAGGTGGTAGAGCAACTTCAGCTTCTCAAACAAGTTATTCCTGAGACACCGGAACCTCCTGAGACTCCGGAACCTACTCCGGAAGCAGTTTCTAATCCCACTATTACTGCTCCTCCTCCTCCAAAGACTCGTACTTCTACTCGTAATACCTCTACTTCTTTAAATAATATTGAAGATGGTAAGGTTGAGTCTGATTCTGATATTCAATCTATGAAGTCTGACGTTCAATCTATCAAAAGTATTCCGGTCAATACTGTCATTCACAATTCTAAGAATCAGTGGAGAAAAGAAACCAAGCTCTACTATCCTAGAGCTACTGCTCCTGATCTTCTTTTAGAAGAATCTTCAAACTTCAAAAGCTTCAGTGCCAACAATGTCTATGAATGGAATATTGATGGTGAAAACGAGTATGGCATCACCAAAATCCTCCAAAATATGACTATGGTAGCCACTGCCTATGTTACCGCCAACAATTGTCCTGAATCTCTTATCGTTGAAGTCTTGGTTGCTGGTTTCTGTGGCCAGCTCAAAGGTTGGTGGGATAATTATCTCACTCAAGACGAGAAGGATCAGATCTTGACCGCTGTCAAGACTGATGAAGAAGTAATCCTATCATGGAAGATGGCAAATTCATCTCTGATGCTGTCAACTCCTTAATCTTTACCATAGCCCAACATTTTGTTGGAGATCCTTCCCTCATCAAGGACAGATCTGGTGATCTTTTGTCCAATCTTAAGTGTAAATCTTTGGGTGATTTCAGATGGTATAAGGATACCTTCCTGACCAGGGTTTACACCCGTGAAGACAGCCAACAAGCCTTCTGGAAAGAGAAATTCCTGGCCGGTCTTCCTAAATCTTTTGGCGACAAAGTTCGTGAGAAACTTAGAAGCCAAAATCCGGGGGGAGAAATCCCATATCACACCCTTAGTTATGGACAGCTCATAGCTATCATTCAAAGAGTTGCTCTCAAAATCTGTCAGGATGACAAAATCCAACAGCAACTCACTAAGGAGAAGTCTCAGAATCGCAGGGATTTGGGTACTTTCTGCGAACAATTCGGAATTCAAGGTTGTCCCAAGAAACCTAAACCCAGAAAGCATGATCCTCCTCCCAAACAACAATGGAGAAAGAGATCTAGCAGGAATGATCATAGGAAACCCAAGCCTAGATCAAAACCCCAATCTTCGCAAATTCCAAAGAACCCTCCTGAGACTAGACCCTCTCAAGGAAAAGATGTTACCTGCTACAACTGCGGCAAGCCGGGCCATATTAGCAGGTATTGCAGACTCAAAAGGAGAATCTCTGAGCTTCATCTTGAACCTGAGATCGAGGACAAGATCAACAATCTCCTCATTCAAACTTCTGATGAAGAAGAATCTAATCCTTCGGATTCTGAGGTCTCTGAAGACCTAAATCAAATTCAGAATGATGATTCTCAATCATCATCCTCCGTCAATACCTTGTCCATCAACACTTTGACCAATGAACAAGATCTTCTCTTCAGGGCCATTAATTCTATCCCTGATCCTGAGGAAAAGAAAATCTATTTGGAACGCCTCAGATCTACTCTTGAAGATAGGCCTCCCAAAAGTCCTATAACCACCAATAAATTCAATCTTAGAGATACTTTCAAACGTCTTGAGAAATCTACGGTCAAACCCGTCACTATCCAAGACCTTCAATCTGAAGTCAATTCCCTCAAGACTGAGGTTAAAAGTCTCAAACAAATCCAAAATAGTTAGCAGCTTATCTTGGAAAAACTGACTAGAAATTATGAGGAAGATGATTCTTCTATACCTGATTCCAATCCTGCTCCTAACAACAATTGCGAAGACTTCTGGAAAATATTAACCAGGTCACCATTCAGAAATTCTTCATCCATGTCAAAATCCTCATAGGAGATTTTATTCTCGAAATCCCTGCCCTCTTTGACACAGGGGCAGATTCCAGTTGTATCTCGGAGGGACTCATTCCCACCAGATATTTTGAGAAAACTACTGAGAAGCTCAGCGCTGCTGAAGGATCTAGACTAAAGATCAAGTATAAAATCCCCTCAGCTATCATCAAAAATGGTAGTCTTGAAATCGAAACTCCATTTCTGTTAGTCAGAAATTTGAGTCAAAAAATCATTATAGGGACCCCTTTCATTAAGAAGCTCTTCCCCTATAATACTGACTCTTTGAAACCTCCCATAGATAAGACTTTGAACGTCATCCTACAAGGAGAAGCAGATCAACTTCCTCAAGGAAGAAATCTCTTACAGAACCATTGAGGATCAATTGCAACAACCTTCTGTTAAATCAAGGATTGAGAATATTTTGGAAAATATTCAATCCAACATCTGTTCTGATCTACCCAACGCTTTTTGGGAAAGGAAGGAGCCATATGGTGGAACTTCCTTATGAAAAAGATTTTTCAGACAAACAGATTCCAACCAAGGCTAGGCCTATTCAAATGAATGAAGAACTTCTTCATTTCTGCCAAAAGGAAATCAATGATCTCCTTGAAAAGAAACTTATTCGCAGGAGTAAGAGCCCTTGGTCCTGTGCAGCCTTCTATGTCAACAAACAAGCTGAGATAGAACGGGGAACCCCTAGGCTGGTTATTAACTACAAACTCTCAATCAAGCCCTTTGTTGGATTAGATATCCTATCCCCACAAGAAAGATCTCTTAGCCAGACTGCATGATGCTAAGGTCTTTTCAAAATTCGACATGAAATCTGGATTCTGGCAAATCCAATTGCAAGAGAAGGATAGGTATAAAACTGCTTTTACTGTTCCTTTTGGGCAGTATGAGTGGAACGTTATGCCTTTTGGGCTAAAGAACGCCCCATCTGAATTCCAAAGGATTATGAACGAAATCTTCAATCCTTATTCCAAATTCACTATTGTCTACATTGACGATGTTCTAATCTTTTCCCAAACTTTAGATCAACATTTCAAACATCTCAATACGTTTCATCTCTGTAATCAAAAGGAATGGCTTGGCTGTATCCAAGACAAAGGTCAGTTTGTTCCAAACCAAAATCAGATTCCTTGGTCACAACATCCACCAAGGAACCATCATTCCTATCAATAGAGCCATCGAGTTCACGGATAAATTCCCTGATCAAATCATTGACAAAAACCCAACTACAAAGATTCCTGGGTTGTCTCAATTATGTTGCGGACTTCTGTCCTCAACTCAGTACCATAATCAAACCTCTTCATGATAGACTCAAGAAGGATCCTCCACCTTGGTCCGATATTCATACCAATGTGGTCAAACAAATCAAACTTCGTGTCAAGAATCTCCCTTGTCTTTATCTCCCTAATCCTCAAGCTTTCAAAATTATTGAAACTGATGCCTCTGATATTGGCTTTGGTGGTATTTTGAAACAAAAGGTTTTTGACAAGGAACAAATTATTGCTTTTACTTCAAAACATTGGAATCCTGCTCAGCAGAATTATTCTACTGTCAAAAAAGAAGTTTTAGCAATCGTTTTTATCTATTTCAAAATTTCAATCTGATTTGATTAATCAAAAATTCTTAGTCCGTGTGGACTGCAAATCTGCGAAAGAAATCTTACAAAAAGATGTCAAAAACTTAGCTTCAAAACATATCTTTGCCAGATGGCAAGCTATTTTAAGCGTTTTTGACTTCGATATTGAATATATAAAAGGATCTAACAATTCTCTCCCTGATTTTCTTACTCGTGAATATTGCAGGGAAGAACCTAACATGGCCTCCAGAGGCCCCTCCTCCTTCCTCCTCACGAGGAAGAGGCAAAAGCAGAGAAAGGAATAAAGGTATTGTAATCTCTGATCCTTTAATCTTATCTGAGCCCACTGCTCACCAAACTGGACCCACTGTCCAAAAAATTGAGCCCACTGCTCAGACCCAATCTTCCCAACCAAAACAAACTAAAGCAGATTATGCTTTATCCATCCCAACACTCCTTGCCTTCAAACAAGCAGGCTTAGATGAAATACCTCAAGGCCTCACCAAACTTCCAAATAAATCTTGGGCCAGCATCGCCGACAAAGATGATGACCAAGAAATTCAATCCCTCCAAGCTTTTATTGATAGAACAACTTATGATGGGAAAAACACTGTTGTTGTTGCCCAACCTAGCCCAGTTGCCCGACCTAGCCCAAATTCAGGTTACTTGGCTAAAGCAGATATGAAATTCCAAACCTTCATCGAACCAGAATGGTGGGACAATTCTGGAGGAGTTAACCTGGCCAATAAAATTGGTACCAAGCTCTTCCCAAGTCATCTTGATCCCACTCACCCAATCAAAAACCAAAGATTCTATGAGTTTATTTTGGTTGACACAAACAGTGTGGAAATCAAACATTTTAGGGATAAAAATGATAATTCCCTAATTACCCATTCTACACTACAAATCCTCCGTGTCCTTCGTCCCAAGGACTTTGGACCAAATCCACACAGTTACAAAAAGTTCTCCCAGAATTTCGACCCAGTTGGTTTTAATTATTGGGACTATATCAGGGCTTGGGATAATATAATCCTTGGTCTGCAAAACAAAAGTTTCAAACATTCTTGGCTCATTTATTTTAAATGGACCAACAAATATTCTTTTCCAAATTGGTTTCATTCATGGTGGAGCTTCTTTGGACCTACAGCTGAAATTTTCCCCTCTGATGTTCTTGAGGGATACAATCACTTCATTAAACACTGGAACAAAGAGTTGAACAATTATCCAGATTGTTTAAACTTTTTTACAATCTTTTCCTTCTCTTGGGTGTTCTCTTGGCGTTATGGTCTTAAGACCAAAACCCAACCAATCCTTTACAAACAGGCTCTCATCAAATGGTGGAAAATCTTTGATGCGACAAAAGCCCACAAAGAAAATGTGAGCCAATGGTTCAAAACCAATCAGAAATATCTCAAGCATGCAAGTCCACAGACTAGTCTCTTGCTAAACCAAAAGGCCCACATCACAGCGGCCCTTGCAGGAGCTTCAACAGAAGAAGACTTGCTGAGAAACCTTCAATCTGCTCTTCAATTATTGAAGGAGCCAATTGAGCAGGCCTCATCTTCAAAGGCCCCTCAACACAAAGTCTCCGAGCCATCCTCTCTTGGGTCGTCAGATTTTGTCCAAACCACAGAATCAGATGATGATGACTTCTGCTAAGTTGTCGTCTTGTAATCATTTTGTTCTGTAATAATTCAATTTTTGTACTGTAGCAACAGTAAAATTGACTTTTTACTGTAGCAAATAGTACAAAAATTGAATTATTACAGAGACTGAGCCTGATGGGGAAGTAGGAACATGCTAAATATGTTAGATATAAGTTATTTCTCTGTTCTGTTCTTATATAATTAAGCACTATGGTCGGGATCTGGACTGGAAGTACACTTTGAACTAAACTAAAATGAAAGCTCTTTTGAAAACCTTCTAGGATTATTACTATTCAGACTTATGATCATCTCTGCAGCGGAGGCGTTGAAGGCAGTAAGTCCCTGTGTGGCAGTAAGTCTATATTGGCCATACTACAGACATGTTACTAAGTTCTGAATATTTTTAATGTCCTTGTTTAGTTTCTTTTGTGGTGGCTTAAGGCTGATCCAGATCTATACTGCTCAACTATTAAGAACAACGCAGAACCTAACTTATATTTCTAATTTATTTATCTGTTTCTATAGAACCAGGTGATGGCGATGATACTTACGGTGAGGAAGATCTATCTTTTCTT
>NC_080042.1:30164846-30175363 GCF_012489685.1 Lotus japonicus | reverse complement strand
ATATATATAAGTGTTATATAAGCATATAAGTAATCCTAGCATGTTATGGCTCTAACATTGCTTCAATAAACAAAACAGCACACAGTCTCAGTCAGCATGAATGTATGCGTGAAATGCACAATATGAATCCGGATTTTGTGACGCGTTCCCCGTTCGCCACAAGTGAAGCATTTTCACTATGGATGGACCATTCCCGTTATCCATCCTGGATGAAATCCATCCTGGATGAACCATTCCCGTTATTCATCCTTGGTGAACCATTCCCGTTATTCACCGAATGATGAACCATTCCCGTTATTCATCATTAATGCAAGGTGAACCATTCCCGTTATTCACCATGATATGCACAGGTGAACCATTCCCGTTATTCACCCGATTGAATGCAACGTGGTTAGCCAAACAACGAATCGTCCTTACCACGAAAGTGTCTAGCTCACAACCCAATCTCAACCAAACCCAATGAGTTAGTGTCGGTCAATACAACACAACTCGGAGTAAGTGTCGGTCAATACAACACAACTCCAACAAGAAAACACAAGGGTCTAGTGTCGGTCAATACAACACAGCCCAAACAACAAGAGCACCAGGTGTCGGTCAATACAACACGGCTCCACAACACTCCCCAAGAGTACTAGAGTACTCGGTGACTTTCAATCATCACCATAGCTCACCTTAGTGGCTTCCCCCAATTCCGATAACTCTCCAACCCACAACAAAGTCGACTTTTCCCCGTCTTTCGTAAATATTTTCCCCTTCAGTTCTCCTATGCTTAAACGTTAATAAAAATTGTTTCAATTCGAATTAGTCAAGTTATGAGTTTATTTCTCAAAGTCTAAGTTTCCCAAGTCTTTAGTTTTTCAAAGCTCTATCATTCTAAGTTTTCAAAGATCAACCACCCAAAATACATTTCCCGGAGAAAGTCTAAGAATTCCAACATATGGCTAAGTCTCAAACCCCACATTTGGACTTGCCTAGGGTTGTTCATCCAACCCGAAATATCAAAGATCACCAGATCAATGAATCTCCACTCCGAAATTGCGTCAAAACGCTCAATCCAACAAAAGCACAACATCACAAGTATGGAAAAGCATCATAACATCAACTCATCATCAAAAACAACATCAGATAAAACATAAGTCGAATTTATCGACGCCTATCATGCAGTCATAGCTAATATATAGTAAGTTGCCCTAACCTCGAGCTGTTCCAGCTTCGCAAACAAAGTTCTCCTCAAACAATTGCTCTGAGTCTTCCAAAGTTCCCTCAACTGAACCTCGGAGAAAAACAAAGCAGAATCCAAACAAAATCGATTAGTTCGATCGCAAAACAATACATAAACGATAGACAAAGCATTAAAGCTTCAGAATAGGACAATCAGGTACGAAAAGACAAGTTTTCGAAAACGAAAAACTCCCCCCCCTTAGGAAATAGCCCACGGCCATAAGGAGAAAAGAGCTTCGGCTCTTTTTCTTCGATCAAATCAGTTTACAAGGTAGTTTTAGGGTAAAACTAAGGCAAAGAAACTGTCAGAACAATTTTCGGACAATCGGGCCGAAATACGACTACGCAGGGGCATTTTGGTCCAAAATAAAGGCTCAAAACTTTCAAGTTATCCGTTCTGAAAACAAAATTTGACAGCAATGATCCTCATGACATCCGTGACAACAAATCCTAAAGGCACGAAGTCAGATTAAGTCTTTTCGACAATAAAGTTTCGAAATGTGAGACAAAAAGAGTTTTGAGTCAATTTTTCAGATCCTGGACAACTGAATCGCAATCAGAGTTTACTGACAGAGGTTTTAGACTCAGGGGAACATAAGGAACATAACCCAAGCGAGAAATCAGAGAAATCGGACAATTTTAGAAAAAGCTCAAAACTTAGAGCACAGAAACGACTTCAGAAACTCAGCAGAAACAGAAATCAGAGGCAGGATTCATGATAGTTACCTCGATACCTAGAAAGTAGGGACGAACTGCACGAAGATTGGTCAAGATTTCGCGAAAAAATTCTTCTCCTCCCCTCCCCTTAGAACTCGCGGCCAAGAATGGGTGAAAATGGCAAGATTTTTGCTTTTTCGCCTATTTATAGGCGGGTGAAAATCGCGGGAAAATGAAAATTTCGCGATTCCGATTTTTGCAGCACCATCACCGTGGAATTCTAAGAGAGATTCTAGCGTCAGAATTCCAAAACTCAAAACAAATATCTAGGATTTGGGAAAAACGATATCGAAAAACTCAAAAGCGGTGTCGGTTAATCTGCCCCGAAAAACTACTTTTTGCTGTGATGCTCAAACGACAAAACTTCCAACTGAAGAAAGATTGGAAACGTCGAAACAAGTCTGACTACGCGGACGGAATCTTCGTTAGAAGTCCCGAATAGAAAAAGTATTCATCCATTGCTCGAAAATAGGGTTTCGAAGCAAAGAAATTAGCGTCGGCGGACATCCGAAAAGTGAAACCTATCGTGCGTACAGTCCAGAGTTCCGAAATGAAACGCTGGTCGATGGAAAAATAAAAAGAATCTTTAAATTTTCCGAGAGTTCGAAATCTCACTCAAAACGTTGCTTTAAGAGCGAAATAGCCTATTCTGGACACGCTTGCCATAAGGCAGGTGTGCAGACGACTCGCACTAACTCCGAAAACAGCTACGCAACATTCCTCAAGCAATTCCTGAACTTTCTTCTTCATTAATCTTTCTCAAATGTCAAACTCCTGTCACGCTTACACTATTTCTACGTGTGAGTCGGAAACTTAACTTGTTCTGAAAATCCAGGTCTTACAATACTCCCCTCCAAAAAGAAAGTTTCGTCCTCGAAACTCAGAGCTCTGCAAAAAGTTCGGAATACAGTTCCTTGATCTTATCTTCCAATTCCCATGTAGCATTGCCCGTGTCATTGTTCCTCATAACCTTTACTTAAGCCAGTTGTTTTCCCCTTAACTGTTTCACTCTTCTATCCCCACTGCTAACTGTCGGTGTCTCAAAAGACAAACCATCATTCAACTTCATGTCGTCTGGCTCGATCACTTGCGTCGGATCTCTGCTTGAAATGATACCGGTTGGCATTCCGTGCAGTCGCACAATCTTAGCCACTTACTTCTTTACTTTCGGTCGTCCGAAATTCTTCTTAAACTCGGTGCCTCTCTGTCATCTTAAGGTAAATACTCAACTCGTCCTCGTGATCTTCATCTACAGTCCAAAACTCCACTTGTCCGTTCGATAACTCCTAGACGAAATATTGCGTTGGAATCTAGTAGTCCATTAACGTCACATCCAACTTCGTAACTATCATCACTCGCACAATGAAATCAATCTCCTACTTAGTCACCATTCGAATTAAAAAACGACTTATGTCCTTATTTCTTGTCCTTCACTAATCTTATCCCCTTCAACATCAAGTTACCAACAACTTATAAGATAATCCTCTTCTTAATATCTAACAATCCATTATTATCGTTTTCTTCCTTAGAACTTCCCTCACTCAAACCTATTTACACTTACTGAAATCCCTAACACTTCGCATAAATCGAGACTTATCCTCTAGTAGATTACATCATAACTATACCTCAAGGGACTTAACTAGCCATCTTATCATCCGATCCTTCAACATTCTGAGATTTAACTCTATCGTAACCGCTAACACCACTAAATCTCGTATGTGTACATGAATCTCAGCTCACTAGGTCAACCTTAGCCCTAGGATTCTCATTCAACCTTAGTAAAATTCACTTGTTAACCGTAATATGCATCATCAAAATCCATAACAAAGTTTCATCCACTCTTAAGCTCTAAGAAACTTGATCAAAATAACAACTTCAAGTATTCATCTTAATACTAACACTTTCCTTTTTGTCACTCAATCACCATCTTGTCAATCAACCTCTTAATCTCTCAATCAAATTCTGACAAACTTCGAGTCGTACACACCTTAGATAGACATTCATAGATTTAAAGCCTAAACCTTCACCAAGTTTGGTCCTCTAATGACCTTTAATCCTTCAATACTTCTTAAATGAATATCCGTTTCTTAAAAACTATAACTCCTTCACTTACCCAACGACCTGATAAGTGTCGTCATGCTTCCACACTCACCCCTTGGTCCTGATATCCATAATCATAACTTATTATGCTAACATCATTCAAATCTTATCACATGGTCATTATGTCCGCAACCTCATAATCAACATCAATCGATCACCAACCTTAACACTCACACAACCCAGAATTCCCTTACTTCAAGATCTCTCTTATACTACACCTCAATGGTCTTAACCCGAAACTCACCTTCAGGTCTTCAATCTTCTAAGATTCAACTCCTATTGTCACACCTACAACCATAAGATCTCCTACTCGTACGTGATTCTCGGCTCTCAAGATTCAATCTTAACCCTAAGATTTCAATCCAACTTAGTAAATCTCACTTAGTAATCTCAGCATATTTCCTTGGAATCCATATCACCAACCTCAAGTATTCAACTTATGCTAAAACTTTCTTTCTCCAACTTAATCATTAATTCAACACTTTTCAAGCAAAAATTCATCTCTTAAGACTATAATGTCTCCACATATTAATCAAACGCTTAGCGAAACTTATTGCTCGAACTCGACTATAACAATCTAGTTCAGAGTTAATTCTTCTCACTCTTGCTACCATCAAGGTATCATCTAAAACCTGATTAAATCCAACTTATTTAGTCTCTAACAACTCCCCTCAGCAATCACATAACCTATGACTTCATAACTTCCGAGAAAACTACTTAATACTTTTCCAGCACTAAATCTCTTGACTTGGTCTACCTCTACTTGGAGTAATCACACGAACTAACCAGTTAACGTCTATACGACACTCATCAACTTCCAAAGATTTAAATCTTAATCTTTCACAATCAAATGCTTAACACGAACTCTCCTCCCAAATCCGACTAATCCTCAATCAATTCAAATTCATCTTACACATCCTTCTATCAAGGTCCATTATCAGCTGTGATTCCGAATATCACCCCCTCAATATTAGGTTGATCAGGCCTAATACATCGAAGGTGGAAATTTAGAAAAACCCACTGGAACAGACAATGAGTTCCTAACATTCAGCAACCACAAATATCCTGATATCAAGTTCCTAACGATTCCGCTACGGAACCACACACCCTCAATCCATGTAAAAGATTAATCCTTCCTCGTCAATTGAGTCAAAGGTCCAACAATCTTGGCAAATCCCTCAATGAAGCGTCTATAATATCCAGCTAAATCCACAGAACTTCTGATCTCTGTCACCATCTTCGGTTGCTCCCAAGCCAAAACAGTCTCCACTTTCGCCGGATCCACAGCTATGCCCTCCTTCGAGATAGCATGGCCTAAGAAATTGACTTCCTCCAGCCAGAATTCACACTTGAAAGGGTTCGCATACAGCTTTTTCTTTCTCAACACTTGTAAAACTTGGCGCAAATGTCCTTCATGTTTATTCGCGTCCTTCGAATAGATCAATATCCTCAATAAACACCACCACACGCCGATCTAAGAACTCCTGAAAGATGCGGTTCATGTAATCCATGAAAACAGCAGGTACATTCGTCACTCCAAACGGCATCACTAGGTACTCGTAGTGTCCTTAACGTGTCCTGAAAGCAGTCTTCGGTATATCCTCAATCTTCACTCTGATCCGACGATAGCCTGACCTCAAATCTATCTTGGAAAATACGGTAGCCCCTCGTAGTTGGTCCATCAAATCATCTATCCTCGGCAACGGGTATCTGTTCTTGATCGTCGCCTTGTTCAATTGTCGATAATCCACCCACGATCTCGACCTTCCGTCCTTCTTCTTGACTAACAACACTGGCGCTCCCCACGGTGAAACACTCGTCGAATGAATCCCTTTTGCCGAAAGATCCTCTAACGACTCCGCTTCAAAACTAAACGCCCTAAAATCCTACGATTCGTACCCATAAGGAATTTCCCTGAGATCCTAGCTTCCTTATCAACGCCGGGTAAAACAACTCCCTAGCTCCGCGTGCTATTCTAGATCTCGTGTAACCTCTATAGTTAAATCACGAGCAACTTCGAATAAGGTCCTACTAGGATAATAATCATAGGATCATAGTCTAAGTAGTAAATACAAGTTAGGCGCGTCACACTCGCTTGAATATAAAAGAGTAAGTTATTCTAGAATACGAGAACAGTTAAAATATTACCATCGTTCCCACGTTCTTCCTCGTTCGACTCCTCAACTCTTGCTCCTCCCTTGATATGAATCCTTTCCTCTGTAGCAAGTTGTTTTCCTTTCCCAACATTCCCTGATGATTCGCCCCTGAGTGCCTTGCAATCTTGGGAGAAATGTCCCGGTTGGTTGCAATTGAAGCATAGACTTTCTTTGGTCTTGCACTTACTAGCATAGTGCCCTACTTCCCTGCACCTGTAACACGTCACTGCTCTTCCCGAAGTCTTGTTTCATGTCCCTTCAGCATCATTCCCTTTCATCTTACTATCAGACGTTTCCTCCTGGGGTGTCTTGCAGTTCACAGCTAGATGCCCCTCTCGGTTACACTTGAAGCATCTCCGTCCAATCACTGAGCATTTGTTAGCAAAATGCCCAAACTTTCTCTGCAACGAGTACATGTCACTCCTTTGTCACCAATTGGCTCCCCTCCAGTATCAGCAGTCGTTGGTTTGTAGACTCTTGAGATAAGATCTCTTCCCTTGAAACGCTGATACGGTCCCCACTGATGGTAGCTCTCCCTTCTGTTGTAGCCTTGAGATCCTGACCTCATTGGTCCCCCAGCTCCTGTTCGGTTCATTCCTCTTTGTTGATACATCGCCGTCGCCATCAATTGTTGGTGATGCTCACGTGCAGCCTCTTCAGCGCGCATATAAGCGTCTTCCGCAGCCTGGTTCATCATTGCCTCGATCAGTGTAGCTATTGCCCCCGCCATCCGGTTAAGGTCCACCATCCTATATCCCATCGAACGTCCGATTAGTACAACCATACGGTAGCACTAGACAAACCACTCAATCCGATTGAGTAGTAACGCAAGCAATTAGAGCGAAAATCGCTCTGCAGACAATCAATTTTCACTCTTTGCAGAGTCACACAACCTAGCACAGAAGACCTATTCCCCAAAAGACTCCCAAAAGACTCGACTAAGCTCTGATACCACAATGTAACACCCCGATTTCCAGGTGTCACTTTAGTAACCAAAAATAGACTTTACGCTGAAAACAGGTAATTTTTTTTTCGTTTTCTTTCCTTTAAATCAAAACGATAAGGAAGTAAAGACAAAAACCCAACTACTAAACTAACCAACATACATCAAATATAAACATGTACAGCCTCAGCTGCACTCCCACGTCACGCGCACTCGCAGTGACTCCAAAGCAGTGTGCCCGTAAGCAAATATATACAGACCCAGAAGTGTAAATGAGAAAACTATAATTACAAAACCACTAGGAGAAAGTCGGCCTCAATATGGCCTAAGCAAAGACCCCTATGGTCCAACTGACTCACTGTGATCCCTCAGTAAGAGAACCACACGAAAAGTCATGCGTCGGAAACCTACCCGATCCCAAAAGCAAAACGAATCAGAGCTCTACACAAAACATGGCGCCTGCCCAAACCTAACCTCCCAGTGCCAAACCCACAACGATCTGAAGTCGGCAAGTTGAAGCTCAACTCCATGCGCCATAGAACTCCTTTCGTCAGACGTCCACGCTCGTCAGTCCGGTCCTCCATGACCCTTCCCCGATACGTCGCCCGGACCAGCAACATCGATCACCCAAGCGGTGGGGCATCCCGATCCTGCAGCTCATATTTGATCCCCCCCCGAGGGAGAGACCACCGAGAACCAGTCGGCCATCGACATCTGGCAGCAGGCCGACCGCCCAAACACAAACATACAACCAAAGCCAAGGCGCTAGGGTCAACTCACAGCAGCAATAAGTACATATACACTCAACATGTGACAGGGTATATATATAAGTTGTTATATAAGCATATAAGTAATCCTAGCATGTTATGGCTCTAACATTGCTTCAATAAACAAACAGCACACAGTCTCAGTCAGCATGAATGTATGCGTGAAATGCACAATATGAATCCGGATTTGTGACGCGTTCCCGTTCGCCACAAGTGAAGCATTTTCACTATGGATGGACCATTCCCGTTATCCATCCTGGATGAACCATTCCCGTTATTCATCCTTGGTGAACCATTCCCGTTATTCACCGAATGAACATTCCCGTTATTCATCATTATGCAAGGTGAACCATTCCCGTTATTCACCATGATATGCACAGGTGAACCATTCCCGTTATTCACCCGATTGAATGCCAACGTGGTTAGCCAAACAACGAATCGTCCTTACCACGAAAGTGTCTAGCTCACAACCCAATCTCAACCAAACCCAATGAGTTAGTGTCGGTCAATACAACACAACTCGGAGTAAGTGTCGGTCAATACAACACAACTCAACAAGAAAACACAAGGGTCTAGTGTCGGTCAATACAACACAGCCCAAACAACAAGAGCACCAGGTGTCGGTCAATACAACACGGCTCCACAACACTCCCCAAGAGTACTAGAGTACTCGGTGACTTTCAATCATCACCATAGCTCACCTTAGTGGCTTCCCCCAATTCCGATAACTCTCCAACCCACAACAAAGTCGACTTTTCCCCGTCTTTCGTAAATATTTTCCCCTTCAGTTCTCCTATGCTTAAACGTTAATAAAAATTGTTTCAATTCGAATTAGTCAAGTTATGAGTTTATTTCTCAAAGTCTAAGTTTCCCAAGTCTTTAGTTTTTCAAAGCTCTATCATTCTAAGTTTTCAAAGATCAACCACCCAAAATACATTTCCCGGAGAAAGTCTAAGAATTCCAACATATGGCTAAGTCTCAAACCCCACATTTGGACTTGCCTAGGGTTGTTCATCCAACCCGAAATATCAAAAGATCACCAGATCAATGAATCTCCACTCCGAAATTGCGTCAAAACGCTCAATCCAACAAAAGCACAACATCACAAGTATGGAAAAGCATCATAACATCAACTCATCATCAAAAACAACATCAGATAAAACATAAGTCGAATTTATCGACGCCTATCATGCAGTCATAGCTAATATATAGTAAGTTGCCCTAACCTCGAGCTGTTCCAGCTTCGCAAACAAAGTTCTCCTCAAACAATTGCTCTGAGTCTTCCAAAGTTCCCTCAACTGAACCTCGGAGAAAAACAAAGCAGAATCCAAACAAAATCGATTAGTTCGATCGCAAAACAATACATAAACGATAGACAAAGCATTAAAGCTTCAGAATAGGACAATCAGGTACGAAAAGACAAGTTTTCGAAAACGAAAAACTCCCCCCTTAGGAAATAGCCCACGGCCATAAGGAGAAAGAGCTTCGGCTCTTTTTCTTCGATCAAATCAGTTTACAAGGTAGTTTTAGGGTAAAACTAAGGCAAAGAAACTGTCAGAACAATTTTCGGACAATCGGGCCGAAATACGACTACGCAGGGGCATTTTGGTCCAAAATAAAGGCTCAAAACTTCAAAGTTATCCGTTCTGAAAACAAATTTGACAGCAATGATCCTCATGACATCCGTGACAACAAATCCTAAAGGCACGAAGTCAGATTAAGTCTTTTCGACAATAAAGTTTCGAAATGTGAGACAAAAAAGAGTTTTGAGTCAATTTTTCAGATCCTGGACAACTGAATCGCAATCAGAGTTTACTGACAGAGGTTTTAGACTCAGGGGAACATAAGGAACATAACCCAAGCGAGAAATCAGAGAAATCGGACAATTTTAGAAAAAGCTCAAAACTTAGAGCACAGAAACGACTTCAGAAACTCAGCAGAAACAGAAATCAGAGGCAGGATTCATGATAGTTACCTCGATACCTAGAAGTAGGGACGAACTGCACGAAGATTGGTCAAGATTTCGCGAAAAATTCTTCTCCTCCCCTCCCCTTAGAACTCGCGGCCAAGAATGGGTGAAAATGGCAAGATTTTTTGCTTTTTCGCCTATTTATAGGCGGGTGAAATCGCGGGAAAATGAAAATTTCGCGATTCCGATTTTTGCAGCACCATCACCGTGGAATTCTAAGAGAGATTCTAGCGTCAGAATTCCAAAACTCAAAACAAATATCTAGGATTTGGGGAAAAACGATATCGAAAAACTCAAAAGCGGTGTCGGTTAATCTGCCCCGAAAAACTACTTTGCTGTGATGCTCAAACGACAAAACTTCCAACTGAAGAAAGATTGGAAACGTCGAAACAAGTCTGACTGCGCGGACGGAATCTTCGTTAGAAGTCCCGAATAGAAAAAGTATTCATCCATTGCTCGAAAATAGGGTTTCGAAGCAAAGAAATTAGCGTCGGCGGACATCCGAAAAGTGAAACCTATCGTGCGTACAGTCCAGAGTTCCGAAATGAAACGCTGGTCGATGGAAAAATAAAAGAATCTTTAAATTTTCCGAGAGTTCGAAATCTCACTCAAAACGTTGCTTTAAGAGCGAAATAGCCTATTCT
>NC_080042.1:30001352-30164746 GCF_012489685.1 Lotus japonicus | reverse complement strand
GTCACTTTAGTAACCAAAAGTAAACTTAATGCGGAAAAACGTGAATTTTTTTTTTTTGATAATAACTAAGACAAGACTGAATTAAATAAAACCCAAATGCGAAAAGTAATAAAACTAATATACAATATATAAACAGCCCCCGCTGTAAGTAACAACCTCGTCACGAGTAACCTCCAGTGACGGAAAGAAAAGTGCAATGCCCGTAGGCAATATATACAAACCAAATGAAAAGGGGTGAAGTGCCCGCAACACCATCCCTCAAAACTGAGAATCAGCTGACCCAATGGCCTGAAAATAAGACCTCCTAAGTCCAACAACTCTCTGTGATTCCCGTAAGGAAACCACACAAAAAGCTATAGGCGGATCTACCCTGTCCCTAAAGTACAAATGAAGCAAGATGTCAGAGCTAAAACTCTACTCCTACACTAATCCTAACTCGAGGAGCTCATACCAACACTCAAAACTATGTGCTAAGCATGATCGTCGTCTGAATCAAATCCAGAACGACCAAGTCTATCAACCCTATCCGTCCTCCCCTCGCTCCTGCAACGCTCTCCCGATGCTGGACTCACGGGCTTAGGGCCCGAACCCTGATCATCAATGATCGCAACGGAGGGTGCACTAGACCCTGCCGAAGCACTCCCACTGGAATCTCCTCTGAGGGATCCTCCTCCTCTGAAGATGACGGTGGCGGCGGTGCTCCTCCAAGACCTGGTCCACAGTGAACGCCCGGTGACAAGCTGAAGCTGATAGAGCATCGCCTCAACACTCCTGACCTCAAGAGTCCTCCATTATCCACGTGGTCCTCCATGATACGCCCCGAATACGTCGCTCGGTGGCTCGCGGGGTCAACCACCCACGACCCGGGGTCGTCCTGGTCGATCATCTCGTACCTAATCCCCCCCGAAGGGTGGACCATTGCGAACCAATCCGCAATGTTCATCTGACAAAAGGCGTTGTCCGCCAAAACACACACAGAAGACGCGAGGGTCAACTCTAAAGAACTATGTAGATAATAAACCCAATAGGTACAAATAATAGATAGCCACTTAGGCTTATAGCTAAAGATATCATTCCTAGGGTTGCATGTTCCACAATAACATGAACGCAATAATAACACTTAGCATGTTACAAGTAAGATAATCAAATAGCAATCACACTCAACAACTAAATTAGTATGCATGTTGCATGATATGTATGCAGGTTAACCCAGTCAACCAATATGCAATCCGGAACGGATGGACATCAACGGATCAGCCCTTCACCAGCCATGGTGGTGCCATTTCGGCCCGCGTGCCTCTTACTCCAACAACAACGGTAGTCAGATCAGCCGTAACCCGTAGGTCTGCCATTTCGGTCTGCTACAAGAGACGTCTACAGACGCTCTATCACGGAAATCCGGGTCTTATGACCATTTTGGAATCCGACGAGGTCCAGAGTACGTCCTGTGTTAATACCCCATTAATGTTGCATGAATGCAGGATGATTAGTCAACCAACGTCTCCGATCTCACTCGACACGTCGCCACGTGTTCTAGGTAAATTAAAGTCTCTAAAATCTTACCCTAAGGCAAAGTCGATTCTGCGACAAAAGACACACTTCACAACACACATCGCTGCTCCAACAGCACAAGAGTATTACATACTCGGGAACTAACGGTTCCCCGGACTTATCCCCAGGATAGCCCAACAACATCGCTGCTCCAACAGCACAAGAGTATCACATACTCGGGAACTAACGGTTCCCCGGACTTATCCCCAGGATAGCCCAACAACATCGCTGCTCCAACAGCACAACAACCAACGCTGCTCCAACAGCACAACAACCAACGCTGCTCCAACAGCACAACAACAACAGACTCAACACTTGGATCCAACGACACTTCTCGTTTTCCATACTATGATTTTCATCCAAAGCCTCCTTTCGAGATTATTACCCTTACTTAAAGATTTAGAGGTTGTTTAATGTCTTATGAATTTTCTTTTCAAAATAATATCCTTTTTAGTCTTATCGCAATTCCTATAAGTTCTCGGGATCTTCGAATCCCCAAATGACTCCAGAGAATGTCTCGATCCATAAACCCTATACAAGGCCCGAACCTCGTTCGTCCTATCAAACTTTCTCAAAACTCTCAAAATAAAATCGGCATGACCTGCCCGCTATTCTCACCATTCAGAATCTCAGATTTTCAGTGTAAAGCATATTTAAATCATCACAATCAACAACATGTCATATATCAATAAATCGCATCATAAACACTTAGCACTTAGCATATAAAGCATGCACCACACATCCTAGATTACCCACATAGCACATAGCATGTAAGTCAATCTTCAAAAACATTCAGTAGATGAATCATCTACATTGTCAGCCGAAGCCTCAGAAAACATTTTCAATCACACACAATCTCAGTGCATAAACAGTAAACAATGTCGAAATATCGACCCTAAGCATTAACTAGAGATTCAGTGAGAAGCCCTCACCTGAAGGTTCTCCAGCAAAAACTTCAAACTCTTCTTCACAAGCAAGGTGTTGATCCTCAGGAAATTCCTCAAAATCACCTTTAGAACAAAACCACAAAAATCAATCAGAATCTATCGGAAACTAAGCTATCGATACTTACTAAGGTTACTCGAAGTAATCTATACTCTAAGGTACGATAATCTAGCGCGAAAAGACAAGTTTTCGGAAAAGGAAATTTCCTCCTCCCCCCTTATAGCTCTCGGCCACTATAGGTAATTGTAGGGTTCGATTTTTCTTCGATCAAACTTGGTTCCTATGCTTTCATAAGCCGTAACTAAGGGTATTCTGAACTCGGAAAAATTATCGGATCAAAAACTGTCGCAGGGGTATTTTGGTCATGATTTTTAACTTAGGATTTTCAAAACTGAAATCCCAAAAATAAAATTTTGCAGGGACGTCACCAACGACGTTTATGACAACTAATCCTACTAGCACTAAGCTAAGGCGATAGTTTTCAGCCTAGAGGTTGGAACTTTACTCAAAAACTACATAAAATGGGTATTTTAGGTTCAAATTGATTCCGGCGGAATTCCGGCGACATAACGGAAAATCTAATCCGGCAGAAGTGATCTTGGGCATACATAGAAGAGGTTTAGAATCAGAAATGAAAGATTCAGGATAGTTTTGCAAAAACCCATAAACTATCCGCTCAGAAAACTCTACAGAAAAGCTATGGAAAAAGCGATCGGAGGTAAGGATTAGCGACTATACCTCGAAACTTTGAAGTAGCAACTGATTGATCGACGATCAAGCAAACGATGAAGAAAAACTCTTCTTCCTTCTTCCTTGTTCTTGGCCGCGGTTTAGAGGAGAGAAAATGGAGGAAAATTGTGTTTTTTCTTCCTTTGTTTGCTATATATAGAAGGTGGAAATTCGCGGGAAAATGAAAGTTCCGCGAATCCGATTTTTCCGGCGTCATTCACCATGAATTCTAAGATAGGTTTTGGCAAAGGAATTCCCAAGCTAAGAAGATGTCTCCTTGTATTTTTGGCAACTAATGCAAAGTCGGTGCAAAGTCGGTGTAAAACTATTTTACCTGATAAGTTGCTTTTTGCCTCGAATGTCGGAATGGAAAACTTCCTTCTGAAGAAAGATTGAAATCATCAAGAGAAATGGGTGTACGCGTGTGGAATATTCATTTGAAGCTCTGAATAGATAAAGTCCTCAAAGTCGGGAAATTCTAGGGTTTTGAAATACCAGGGATTCGGTTTCGGCAAACTTCCGATGATTGGAATCGGACGTTCGTAGATCCTAGAGTTTCGCCTCGAAACGATTGTTATATATGGAAGAAGAGAAATTCTAACATTTCTCTGAAGATTTTTGGAATTAACTGCCAGCGTGCCTAAAAGTGAAAATTAGCTATATACTAGGGTTTCTGACCTAGGTTTAAGCGTAAAACGTTCGTGCTATAACTTTTATCGATCATAATGAAATCCTTGAACTTTTCCTGAACTTTCTCCTTCATAAATATATTTCATTTAATAAACTTTCGTTCAGGTTTCCCTTCACATTACATCAACCCTAATCGTGAATAAAAAGTTTATTCACTTAACATAAGCCTAAAACTCGGGCCTTACATTACTACCCTCCAAAAAGAAAGTTTCGACCTCGAAACTTAAGGGTTAGTAAATAGTTCTGGATATTGTTCTTGAATCTTCTCCTTCAGCTCCCATGTCGCATCACCAGTGTCTTTGTTCCAAATGACCTTCACTAGCTCGATCTCTTTCCCTCTCAACTGTTTTATCCTGGTGTCACCAATGCTAATTGGCGGTGTCTCGAAAGACAGATCATCCTTCAACTCAATGTCATCCAGCTCGATAACATGTGTCGGATCCGCAATATATTTCCTCAGTTGTGACACGTGGAATACGTCATGAATGTTTGATAGAAATGGAGGTAGTGCAATCTGATATGCGACTGGTCCAATTCGACGAGTGATCTGATACGGTCCAATGAACTTGGGCGTAAGCTTCTTTGACTTGATTGCTCGACCAACACCCGTCGTCTGAGTAACTCTCAGAAATACATGATCTCCTTCTTCGAACTCCAGAGTTCTGCGCCTCTGATCTGCATAACTCTTCTGTCTACTCTGAGAAGTCCTCATCTTCTCTCTGATCTGCTTGATCTTCGCAGTGGTCTGTTGCAGAAGTTCCGGTCCTACCAACAGATTTTCTCCGTTTTGGTACCAACACAAAGGTGTTCTACACTTGCGGCCATACAAAGCCTCATACGGTGCCATACCAATGCTCGTATGAAAACTGTTGTTGTATGTGAACTCAATCAATGGCAATAAGGTATCCCAACTCCCCTTGTTGTCCAGAACGCAAGCGCGTAGCAAATCCTCCAACGACTGAATAGTTCTCTCAGTCTGTCCATCAGTCTGCGGATGATAAGCAGAACTTAGTCTCAGCCTTGTTCCCAAAGCCTCTTGAAGAGCTCCCCAAAAATGTGATGTAAACTTCGGGTCTCGATCGGATACAATACTTGTCGGTACTCCGTGAAGTCGTACAATCTCCGCTATATATAACTCTGATAGTTTCTCCACGTTGTACGTAGTCCTCACCGATACGAAATGAGCCGACTTAGTCAGTCGATCCACGATTACCCAAATAGAATCGTATCCCTTCTGAGTTCTTGGCAAAACCACAACGAAATCCATCGATATGCTATCCCATTTCCATTCTGGCACATCCAAGCTTTGTAGCATACCTGAAGACTTCTGATGTTCCACCTTCGCCTTCTGACATGTCAAACATGCGGCTACATACTCAGCCACTTGTCTTTTCATTCCTGGCCACCAAAAATTCATCTTCAAGTCTTGGTACATCTTCTTCATTCCAGGATGAATGCTTAACTTGCTCTTGTGACCTTCATCCATAATCAATCTTCTCAATTCAGGGTTGTTAGGCACACAAACCCTATCCTTGCACCGTAGGATGTTGTCACTTCCTACCTTGAATTCTGGGTCTTTACCTTGACTTACCAAATTCCTTTTCCCGAGCAGAAACTCATCTTGTAACTGTTGATCTCGGATTTCTTCCATCAATCCATTGGTAATTCTGATCATCCCGAACTTCAGTTCTCCCTCGGACAATCTCACATCCAAGCTCAAATCTCGAAATTGCTCTAACAGCTGCAGCTCCTTCACCATCATCGACGAGATGTGCATCTTCCTGCTCAAGGCATCAGCAACAACGTTCGCCTTTCCAGGATGATATTGTAGAGTGAACTCGTAATCTTTAAGAAACTCCATCCACCGACGCTGCCTCATGTTCAGCTCCTTCTGCTCAAACAAGTACTTCAAGCTCTTATGATCACTGAATATAGTGAAATTGCATCCATACAAGTGATGCCTCCAAATCTTCAGTGCAAATACGATCGCAGCTAGTTCCAAGTCATGAGTTGGATAATTCTTCTCATGCACCTTCAGTTGTCTTGAAGCATAAGCAACCACCTTCCGATGTTGCATCAGCACACATCCCAAACCTTGATATGAAGCATCACAGTATACCTCATAAGGTTCCTCCGGTTGCGGTAAGACGAGTACAGGTGACGTCGTCAACCGTTCCTTCATCGTCTGAAAGCTAGTCTCGCACGCTTCAGTCCATGCAAAAGGTTGGTCCTTCCTCGTCAGTTGAGTCAAAGGTCCAACTATCTTCGCGAAATTCTCGATAAAACGGCGATAGTATCCCGCCAAACCGACAAAACTTCTGATCTCCGTCACTGTCTTCGGCCGTTCCCATGACAATACGGTCTCCACCTTTGCTGGGTCCACAGCTATTCCCTCCTTAGAGATCACATGACCTAAGAATTTTACCTCTTCGAGCCAAAATTCGCACTTGGAAGGATTGGCATACAACTCCTTCTCCCTCAGCACTTGTAAAACTTGTCGCAAGTGCTCCTCGTGGTCTTCGGCATTCTTCGAGTAGATTAAGATATCGTCGATAAACACCACGACGAATCGATCCAGGAACGTATGAAAAGTCATATTCATGTAAGCCATGAATATTGCAGGTGCGTTCGTTACCCCAAATGGCATCACTAAGTACTCATAGTGTCCATAACGGGTTCTGAATGCCGTCTTCTGGATATCCTCGGTCTTGACCCTGATTTGATGATAACCCGACTTCAGGTCGATCTTCGAGAATACCGTAGCTCCTCGCAGTTGATCCATCAAATCATCAATCCTAGGTAACGGATACCTATTCTTGACGGTTACTTTGTTCAGTTGCCGGTAGTCGACACATAATCTCGATTTCCCGTCCTTCTTCTTCACCAATAAGACTGGAGCTCCCCAAGGTGAAACGCTTGGTCGTATGAATCCCTTCGACAGAAGATCTTTGAGTTGGGACTTCAGTTCCACTAGCTCCGCAGGTGCCATACGATATGGTGCAATCGATATCGGCCCTGTTCCCGGTACGATGTCTATCGCAAACTCAATGTCGCGTACAGGCGGCAATCCAGGTACATCGCCAGGAAAAACGTCTGTGAATTCCTTCACCACTGGAATACTGCCAACTTCTGGGTTCCCTTTGCTCTCCAAGCTTAGCAAAACAGAATACTCCTGAGATCCCTCGTTCAAAGCGACGCTGATGTGATTGGCAGATAGATACTCGGAAAGATCCGAATCAGGAAATACCACTCTCTTTCGGTTGCAGTCCAAAAGACAATGATAGCGGGACAACCAATCCATTCCTAGGATAACATCTAGGTTCTTAAGAGTTAGGCATACTAGGTTAGCATGGTAGATCCTATTGTTGTATGTTATCGGACAATACATGCATGCTGAATTAGCAAGTAGAGTCTTGGCAGGAGTAGCAACTATCAGATCGAAGCTCAAAGCAGTAATGGGAAGTCTTAATCTGATTGCACACTCTCTAGAGATAAAAGAATGCGTTGCACCGGAATCAAAAAGTACGGATAGAAGGTTACCGTCAATCTCGCCGTCGCCTCTAATCAGTCCATCGACCCCCTCAGCATCCTCACCATCCATGGTGTAGACTCTCGCCTTCGCAGCAGGACGCTTCCCTCGGGCAGTGTTGACGGCTGATTCCGCCTTTGGTACCTTGCACTGTGCCGCAGTATGCCCCAGTTTGTTACAGTTGTAACATTGAGGTCTCGTGTCGGGACAATCACGAGCATAATGCCCTTGCTTTCCACACTTGAAGCAAGTCAGTTCCCGGTTCTGAGTCTGACCTCCTGAACCACCAGCAGCACCCACCATGGGCCTGTAAGATCCCGAGGCAAATCCCCTTCCAGCAGGACGCTGATATGGCCTCCTGTTTTGAAACCTCCCTCGATTCTGAACATTCTGAGGACCCGACCTCATCGGCCCTCCAGCTCCTGCCCGGTTTAGCCTCCGGTTCTTCATCAGTTCCACCTCCGTGGCCTTCTCAACCAAAGATTGGAATCGCATGATTCCCAGCGGCCTCACTGAGTCCTCAATATCTGGCCTCAACCCATTCATGAAACGCTTGCACATGTAGCGCTCGTTCACATGGTCGTGGAAGAATTGGAAATGCTTGGCCAGAGACTCCAGCTTCGAAGCAAATTCCGGTACAGACATACCTCCCTGACGGAGGGTTAGAAACTGTGACTCCCGCTCATCCCGAGCACTAGTTGGAAAGTATTTCTCCAAGAATGCGTCCCGGAAAGAGTTCCAGTTAACCTCTTCATGGTTGGCTTCCATGATCCCCTTGTGGCCCTTCCACCAGTACTCGGCATCACCGAGCAACAGATAAGTCGCCATGCCCACCTTGGCACCCTCAACAGTCTGTAGGACGCCGAATATCTTTTCAACCTCCTGAATCCAGAGATCTGCTTTGTCTGGATCAGTACCACCAGAGAACTTGGGTGGGTTTTGCCTCCTGAAGTCATTGAGGCCTTTGTTCTGGTCCAGAGTTATTTCCCTCTGGCGCTGATGTTGTTCACGTGCTTCTTCAGTAGCACGCCTCATGGCATTATCATTTGCCTGTGCGGTTACCGCTTGGGCCTGCGCTGTTACCGCTTGGGCCATAGTGGCCATCATCTCAGCTAGCTGGTTATTATTCACCATATTCTGTTAAAGGAAGCAAACAGTCAGTACTTATCATAAGATAGCATCTAGCATCACTATACAATATGAGTAAGCAATAACTTCAATCAATTTTTAAGCGAAAAATCGCTTGCAGACAATCAATTTTCACTCTTTGCAGAGTCACACAACCTAGCACAGAAGACCTATTCCCCAACAACTCCCGAAAGACTCGACCGTGCTCTGATACCACAATGTAACACCCCGATTTCGGTGGCGTCACTTTAGTAACCAAAAGTAAACTTAATGCGGAAAAACGTGAATATTTTTTTTTTTGATAATAACTAAGACAAGACTGAATTAAATAAAACCCAAATGCGAAAAGTAATAAAACTAATATACAATATATAAACAGCCCCCGCTGTAAGTAACAACCTCGTCACGAGTAACCTCCAGTGACGGAAAGAAAAGTGCAATGCCCGTAGGCAATATATACAAACCAAATGAAAAGGGTGAAGTGCCCGCAACACCATCCCTCAAAACTGAGAATCAGCTGACCCAATGGCCTGAAAATAAGACCTCCTAAGTCCAACCAACTCTCTGTGATTCCCGTAAGGAAACCACACAAAAAGCTATAGGCGGATCTACCCTGTCCCCTAAGTAACAAATGAAGCAAGACTGTCAGAGCTAAAACTCTACTCCTACACTAATCCTAACTCGAGGAGCTCATACCAACACTCAAAACTATGTGCTAGCATGATCGTCGTCTGAATCAGAATCCAGAACGACCAAGTCTATCAACCCTATCCGTCCTCCCCTCGCTCCTGCAACGCTCTCCGATGTTGGACTCACGGGCTTAGGGCCCGAACCCTGATCATCAATGATCGCAACGGAGGGTGCACTAGACCCTGCCGAAGGCACTCCCACTGGAATCTCCTCTGAGGGATCCTCCTCCTCTAAAGATGACGGTGGCGGCGGTGCTCCTCCAAGACCTGGTCCACAGTGAACGCCCGGTGGCAAGTTGAAGCTGATAGAGCATCGCCTCAACACTCCTGACCTCAAGAGTCCTCCACTATCCACGTGGTCCTCCATGATACGCCCCGAATACGTCGCTCGGTGGCTCGCGGGGTCAACCACCCACGACCCGGGGTCGTCCTGGTCGATCATCTCGTACCTAATCCCCCCCGAAGGGTGGACCATTGCGAACCAATCCGCAATGTTCATCTGACAAAAGGCGTTGTCCGCCAAAACACACACAGAAGACGCGAGGGTCAACTCTAAAGAACTATGTAGATAATAAACCCAATAGGTACAAATAATAGATAGCCACTTAGGCTTATAGCTAAAGATATCATTCCTAGGGTTGCATGTTCCACAATAACATGAACGCAATAATAACACTTAGCATGTTACAAGTAAGATAATCAAATAGCAATCACACTCAACAACTAAATTAGTATGCATGTTGCATGATATGTATGCAGGTTAACCCAGTCAACCAATATGCAATCCGGAACGGATGGACATCAACGGATCAGCCCTTCACCAGCCATGGTGGTGCCATTTCGGCCCGCGTGCCTCTTACTCCAACAACAACGGTAGTCAGATCAGCCGTAACCCGTAGGTCTGCCATTTCGGTCTGCTACAAGAGACGTCTACAGACGCTCTATCACGGAAATCCGGGTCTTATGACCATTTTGGAATCCGACGAGGTCCAGAGTACGTCCTGTGTTAATACCCCATTAATGTTGCATGAATGCAGGATGATTAGTCAACCAACGTCTCCGATCTCACTCGACACGTCGCCACGTGTTCTAGGTAAATTAAAGTCTCTAAAATCTTACCCTAAGGCAAAGTCGATTCTGCGACAAAAGACACACTTCACAACACACATCGCTGCTCCAACAGCACAAGAGTATTACATACTCGGGAACTAACGGTTCCCCGGACTTATCCCCAGGATAGCCCAACAACATCGCTGCTCCAACAGCACAAGAGTATCACATACTCGGGAACTAACGGTTCCCCGGACTTATCCCCAGGATAGCCCAACAACATCGCTGCTCCAACAGCACAACAACCAACGCTGCTCCAACAGCACAACAACCAACGCTGCTCCAACAGCACAACAACAACAGACTCAACACTTGGATCCAACGACACTTCTCGTTTTCCATACTATGATTTTCATCCAAAGCCTCCTTTCGAGATTATTACCCTTACTTAAAGATTTAGAGGTTGTTTAATGTCTTATGAATTTTCTTTTCAAAATAATATCCTTTTTAGTCTTATCGCAATTCCTATAAGTTCTCGGGATCTTCGAATCCCCAAATGACTCCAGAGAATGTCTCGATCCATAAACCCTATACAAGGCCCGAACCTCGTTCGTCCTATCAAACTTTCTCAAAACTCTCAAAATAAAATCGGCATGACCTGCCCGCTATTCTCACCATTCAGAATCTCAGATTTTCAGTGTAAAGCATATTTAAATCATCACAATCAACAACATGTCATATATCAATAAATCGCATCATAAACACTTAGCACTTAGCATATAAAGCATGCACCACACATCCTAGATTACCCACATAGCACATAGCATGTAAGTCAATCTTCAAAAACATTCAGTAGATGAATCATCTACATTGTCAGCCGAAGCCTCAGAAAACATTTTCAATCACACACAATCTCAGTGCATAAACAGTAAACAATGTCGAAATATCGACCCTAAGCATTAACTAGAGATTCAGTGAGAAGCCCTCACCTGAAGGTTCTCCAGCAAAAACTTCAAACTCTTCTTCACAAGCAAGGTGTTGATCCTCAGGAAATTCCTCAAAATCACCTTTAGAACAAAACCACAAAAATCAATCAGAATCTATCGGAAACTAAGCTATCGATACTTACTAAGGTTACTCGAAGTAATCTATACTCTAAGGTACGATAATCTAGCGCGAAAAGACAAGTTTTCGGAAAAGGAAATTTCCTCCTCCCCCCTTATAGCTCTCGGCCACTATAGGTAATTGTAGGGTTCGATTTTTCTTCGATCAAACTTGGTTCCTATGCTTTCATAAGCCGTAACTAAGGGTATTCTGAACTCGGAAAAATTATCGGATCAAAAACTGTTGCAGGGGTATTTTGGTCATGATTTTTAACTTAGGATTTTCAAAACTGAAATCCCAAAAATAAAATTTTGCAGGGACGTCACCAACGACGTTTATGACAACTAATCCTACTAGCACTAAGCTAAGGCGATAGTTTTCAGCCTAGAGGTTGGAACTTTACTCAAAAACTACATAAAATGGGTATTTTAGGTTCAAATTGATTCCGGCGGAATTCCGGCGACATAACGGAAAATCTAATCCGGCAGAAGTGATCTTGGGCATACATAGAAGAGGTTTAGAATCAGAAATGAAAGATTCAGGATAGTTTTGCAAAAACCCATAAACTATCCGCTCAGAAAACTCTACAGAAAAGCTATGGAAAAAGCGATCGGAGGTAAGGATTAGCGACTATACCTCGAAACTTTGAAGTAGCAACTGATTGATCGACGATCAAGCAAACGATGAAGAAAAACTCTTCTTCCTTCTTCCTTGTTCTTGGCCGCGGTTTAGAGGAGAGAAAATGGAGGAAAATTGTGTTTTTTTCTTCCTTTGTTTGCTATATATAGAAGGTGGAAATTCGCGGGAAAATGAAAGTTCCGCGAATCCGATTTTTCCGGCGTCATTCACCATGAATTCTAAGATAGGTTTTGGCAAAGGAATTCCCAAGCTAAGAAGATGTCTCCTTGTATTTTTGGCAACTAATGCAAAGTCGGTGCAAAGTCGGTGTAAAACTATTTTACCCGATAAGTTGCTTTTTGCCTCGAATGTCGGAATGGAAAACTTCCTTCTGAAGAAAGATTGAAATCATCAAGAGAAATGGGTGTACGCGTGTGGAATATTCATTTGAAGCTCTGAATAGATAAAGTCCTCAAAGTCGGGAAATTCTAGGGTTTTGAAATACCAGGGATTCGGTTTCGGCAAACTTCCGATGATTGGAATCGGACGTTCGTAGATCCTAGAGTTTTGCCTCGAAACGATTGTTATATATGGAAGAAGAGAAATTCTAACATTTCTCTGAAGATTTTTGGAATTAACTGCCAGCGTGCCTAAAAGTGAAAATTAGCTATATACTAGGGTTTCTGACCTAGGTTTAAGCGTAAAACGTTCGTGCTATAACTTTTATCGATCATAATGAAATCCTTGAACTTTTCCTGAACTTTCTCCTTCATAAATATATTTCATTTAATAAACTTTCGTTCAGGTTTCCCTTCACATTACATCAACCCTAATCGTGAATAAAAAGTTTATTCACTTAACATAAGCCTAAAACTCGGGCCTTACACTTAGAGTTCCAGTGCCATAAATTCTCTACCTCTACTCTTGAAAGAAGAGAAATCCTGTAGAGTGATTTAATCTTTGTAAGATTATTGGATAAGTCCTGAACAATACTTGTAGGAGGAGTCCTGTAGAATACTTGTATTGGAGAAATCTTTGATACTTGCTAGTGAAAATCTTGGTGGTGGTCAAGTACTGGACGTAGCTCAATCGTTTAGGGTGAACCAGTATAAATCTATGTGTGCTGATTGTTCTGCTTTACGTACTTATTTCCGCTGCACAAAACGATTTACGAAAAATCACACTTAACGTTTTCTTGAAAGAACCTATATTCCTTTCATAAAACAAAGTTTTAAAACATAAATTTCAAGTACACAATTCAAACCCCCCTTTCTTGTGTTACTTAGCAGAGACTTCAGAAGCAGCAAGAAAATCCTTTTTCAAATTTTTATGCTTAGTCGGAAGTGAATCATGTTTACTCATAATTTCAGCTAAAGCAATCTTAAGTTCAGACAATGAAAAGGATGCAAATACCTCATTTTCATCTTCAGAGTCTGACTCAGCTTCTGATGTTCATTCAACATCTGACTCGTCTTTGACAATTGCCATGAGTCCTTCAACAACTTCACCATCAAAATCCACTTCTTCAGAGTCTGATTCATCAAAAGTTACCATGAGACCTTTCTTAGCCTTGAAATGCTTCTTAGGCTTCTTGTCTTTCTTCAGCTTAGGACAATTACTCTTGTAATGTCCTAGCTCCTTGCATTCAAAGCAAATGACTTCTTTTGATGAGAACTTGCGTTGACCATATGAAGATTCTTGTTTTCCTTTGGCCTTTGTTGAACCTTTGTACTTGTTCTTCCTGTGCTTCCAGATGCGGTTAAGCTTTCTGGAAATCAGTGTGAGCTCTTCTTCATCAGAATCGTCAGAAGATTCTTTTGATTCTTGTTCAGCTTGAAGCGCCTTGGCCTTTTCAAGTCTGGACTTCAGAGCTATGGACTTTTGCTTCATTTGAGGTAGATGGTCAGCACGATCTATCTCATTACTCTTCAGAATGCTGATAAGTTCCTCCAAACTTATCTTGTTGATATCCCTAGACAACTTCAAAGAAGTCACCAAGGGAATCCACTTCTCAGGAAGACCTCTGAGGATTCTTTTTGCATGATCAACAGTGGTATAGCCTTTGTCGAGCACTCTAATCCGCGAAATGATCATCTGGAATCTAGAAAACATATCACTTACTGATTCATCATTTTCCATCATGAAAGCTTCATACTTTTTGATTAAAGACAACGCATTTGTCTCCTTGACTTCCTCATTTCCTTCATGAGACATCTTCAAAGAATCAAAGATGGCCTTTGCAGAATCACGATCAGTGATCTTCTCATATTCTTCATATGAGATAGCATTCAACAAGATGGTTCTTGCTCTGTGATGATCTTTGTACATCTTCTTTTGAAGATCATTCATCTTATCTCTTGGAATCTTCACTCCAGCTTCATCAACTGGACGTGTATAGCCATCAACAACATGATCACAGAGATCAACATCAAAGCCAAGAAAGAAACTTTCAATTCTATCTTTCTAGTAATCAAACTTTTCTCCATCAAAGACAGATGGTTTAGCACTGTAGTGATCTTTCTAAGTTTCATTGGTGGTGGTCGCCATTTGAGTTTTTCACACCGGCCCGGATCTCTGAACCGTGTTAAGTGTGGTAATCAGAACTTACGCTCTGATACCAATTGAAGGTATGAAAAACACTAGAAAGGGGGGGGGGTTGAATAGGATTTTGAAGTTTTAAAGCTTTCCCACTAAGATTTTTGGTAAATCTTCTCGGTATAAAGAACACAAGGTGCAAGAGATAAATGATAGAGAAAAACACACAAGTATTTTATCCTCGTTCACTTGATAAATCACTCAAGCTAATCTAGTCCACCCGTTAAGGTGATTTCTTCCTTCTTAGAATGAAGGCAATCCACTATTCAAAGATTGTTACAACTGCACTAGCACACCTTGCTCAGTGACTAACAAATGTAAGAACTAGTACCACTAAGACACACAAGTCTTAGTCTCCTCAAGAATCCTGACCTCACTGGTCTCTCAACGAAATACAAACAAAGTTTGTAGAAGGTTGGGTTTACAAAGAGTTGCTTCTAAACAAGCAGATGTAAACACAATAAGAACAATGAAGAATTATTGCTAAGGTATTCGCTTGTAGGTTTTCACTTGTATTGCACAATAGTTTCTTAGTCAATTTCTTCTATCTTCAGCCTTTAAATACTCCAAGGTTTAGGGTTTGTATCCGTTGAAAGAATCCATCCGTTGGATGACAATTCTGGAAATTCCAGAACCTGCTGTGGCCGATCATCGTAGGTAAGGCAGTCAGAATAGTACACTTGCTATCAAATTTTAATTTGATAAGGATCTTATTATTTTCATATTAGGATATTTTTATTTTCAGAATATGATCTTTTAATTTTAGAATAGAATATTTTTTGATTTATTAGGGTTTTCCTATTTCTCTATTTAAGCAGTTGTAAGACATAAGCCATAGGAAGTTTTTGATTATTAAAAAAAAGGAGATTTCTATCAAACTCTGGTGGATTCCAGTTTATCAACTCTGGTGGATTCCAGATTATTTTCTAGGGTTTTAGCGCTGGCTATCTCCCTTTATGGTGGATTCCAGAAGCCTTTTCTTTTAGGATTTGTGCTTGCAATCCTAGTACGGCTTATAGAGAAATAGGAAAACCCTCATAAATCTAAAAATATTCTGAAAATAAAAATATCCTAATATGAAAATAAAAAGATCCTAATCAAATTAAAATACCCTATTCACAGAATAAAAAAATCCTAACCACAAATAAATAAAATTACTAAAATACTAAAAATATCCTACATCACCTGAGCTGGTAAGCGAGTTTGATTTTAGTTTATCTGAGGAAAAATGACGTTTAGTGGCCGTCATCTTTACAATTACTGACGGTATCATTTTTTCCTCAGAGAGACTAAAATCAAACTTGCTTATAAACGCAATGAAATTTTTTTTTTTTTGGTAGATTGCTAATTTTTTTTTGGTAGATATAAACGCTTTTTTTTTTGACAATTTTTTGTTTTAAAATAAGGTGATTTTTAAATTGGTTAGTAGTCAACACCCGCATAGGCTTCGTTTGGATTGGGGGAAGGGGATGGAGTGGAGCGGAAGGGAGAGAGGGGTTTGAAAGATCCATTGTTTGTGTAATTAAAAAAAGGATGGAATCAGATGGAAACCAATGGTATCAATTCCATTATGTTCTATTACTTTCCCCCACTTTTGCCCCCTCCCAATTTGGGAGGAATGGAATGGAGCAAAAGAACTGATGTCTTGTAAAATTATAAAAATACTAATATACCCCTCATTAACCCACTCTCCCACGTTGAAAATAACCCATTTCCCACGTTCTGCTATCTGCTACTTACCTGCTAAGTTTTTTTTGGCCTTTTTTTTGTTATTTAGTTGTTCGCTCTCATTATCTGTCTTGCTCTTCTATTTTATTTTTTTTACATTAATTCATCTAAATCTTGTTTATTAATATTGGAGTATAAACAATAATAAGAAATGAACACCTAATGGTAAAATTGGGATGGTTCTAAGTAAGAAAATAAGGGTGTCACTATTTCTACTCGGAAAAAAGAAAAGATGAGTGAAGATATTTTTTTTGAAATAGAGCAATTAATAGTTAATAGTTTTATAGTAAGGGTAATATAGGAAAAATAATAATAATAACTTGTACCACTCCGTCCATAACCCAAACAATTGAGTGGTAATTTTCCTCCGCTCCATCATAAAATACCCAAACAATGGAATAAGAAATTTACTCCGTTCCATTCCACTCCATTCCGTTCCTTCGTGTTCCATTCCGCTCCGTTCCATTATGTTCCATCAATCCAAACATACCCATAAGTTCACGACTCCAACTTCCCTCAATCGCCGAGAGGGACGCTCATAACTTCACGCAGAAACGTCATTTACCGCTTCCCACTTTCTCTTCTCTCTCTCTCGCCAGACCCAAAACCCCGTTTTATCGATTTCGGGTACTTAATCAGCATCTCAGTGTAGCCGATAGTGTTAATTGACAAAAAAGAATGGTGTTTTGTGATCACTGTGCGAAAAACGTTCCCGGAGTGCGAGTCTCTGATGGTCCCCTGTGAGTAATCCTTTATACTTTAGAGTAAATATCATTTCTATTGTGTGTTAAATTCAAAGCTGTTTTTTTTTTTTTTTTTTTTTTTTTTTTTTTTCTCTCAATTTGAGTTTTTGTGTGATATTGGATTATTGTTAAATTATTGGTTCTTGGAATGTTGTCAGATGTTGTAACGAATGTGGGAAGGTACTGGAGGAATTCTATTTCTCTGAGGAACCTACCTTTGAAAAGACTTCGGACGGGCAGGTAATTTAGTTTTTAGGGCTTGTTTGGATTGATAGCTAGGGGTGCGTTGATAGAGGGTTTTTGTTGTTTGAATGATTAAATAAGGAGAATTGCTATATAGTGCGAAACAAATCTCCAAGAAATGCAAAACAATTTGTTATTATACATGAGAGATTTATTTGAAATTTTATATAGGCAGTTAATCTTCATGTTATTGGTCATTCTTTTTTGACGGGCGAACTAAACAAATACCATTGATTAGAAATAGAGGAGGAGGATTGGTCATCTAACAATATCGAACCTAGACCCACTGGACCTTCCTCAATCTGTAAATTATTAACAAAAGAAAAATCATACTTAGACATAAAATCAGCAGCAATATTACACTGGCGTTTTACATAAACAAAAGAGTATGTTAAACTAGAAGTGAGCAACTTGCAATCATCTAATATACTATGCAAATACGACATGGAGTGTCCATGTCAATGCCACATCTTGGTTAGCACATTACAATCTGTTTCAAAAGTAATGTTATCAAGTCCCCACGAGGCACAAAGTTGAATTGCCCATCTGAAGCATGTCGCCTCTGCCAGAGTAGGATTCAGCTGATTCAAAGGTTTGTGGCAAGCGGCAAATGACAACCAAACCATACTCCGTGCCATGAGAATCCGAGAAAGCAGCATTGAAATTTACCTTCACTTGTCCAGCTTGAGGACGTTCCCATCGAGTGCTCTGGCCGGTATTCACGCGAGTTTGATCCTCAACTGGCGACTGATCTGCATCATCAATCATAGACAACGCCAGTTGAAAGGGTCTGCTGAATGGTGAACAGGTAGCCACTAAAGTGCCACCAATTGCGCCGCATCCAGATAGCCCAAACAGTGGCTACGAACAAACCAGATGCCCATGGATCCTCCAAACCAACCCATCCAGTTAGCCATTCACGAAGAGAACCTTATCCTGACTTTACAGTATACTCTCCATTCATGGCGTCATGCCATATAAATCGATCAGGGCCTCAGCTGAGAGAAAGAGGGATAGAGCAAATCCTTGAAGCCTCCTCAGCCTGGAAAGTAGACCGTATTAAAGGAACCTTCCACCTGCACAACAATGAAAAGAGTGAAAACAATACGGAAATTTCTGATAAGTTTCTTTATGATTCATTGATTGATCTGTTCAGTACAAGATGCTTTATATAAAATGACTTTAGAATGTAACAGAATCGAAGCAACTATCTGCAAGCTGTTTGATAACAACTGTACAAACTAACTAATTAACAAGTTGTTAACAGCTGAACAAACTAACTTACTAACAACAGAATACTAACTATTGATCTCTACACTATTGTTTCTTTTCGATATCTTTCATTGTTTCTTACAATTTCCTTGTTTGTTTTGTTTCATTTAGAGCAAATTATCAGGCCGTTATGTAAGAACAATCCAAAGTGAGTACTCTGCCTCACGTCAAAGGACTTTAGACAGAGGTATTATTTGTTATGCAACATTAGTGATTTTGCACTATGTATGTGCCTAAATTAAGGTAGAGGTATTTGTTATGCATTGTGTGGGATTATAGGCTATGAATTTAGTTAAGTTAACACTTCACAGAATTTTTTGATGCCTAATAAAGGCAATGTTTGGGAATCCATTTGCAAGAATTTCAATGCACCACTACGTAGAAGCACAATTTTCGTTTACTTGTTATGATGACAATGCAAGTTTGAGTGGTTGAAAATGTGAAAATAAGCACTCTAAAATGATGTTCCCATTTGGCATATGATGCCCTGTACAAAAGTTTGGTCAACTGTTTTTCTTGGGCTTACACAAACTGATTACGTAATACTTACCTTTAAATTAAATACTCTAATATGGTTTATATTTATTGACTTATATTCTTATGTGCCGATTTTCGCTGAAATTGCAGCTTACGATGAGATCAAATATCTGAGTTACAACCTTGGAGTGGATGATGATAATGTGGCCAACCAAGCTTTGGCCTTCTATAGAGTATGTTACTATTTTGAACGTCATTGATGTTAGATGTGGTTTTCTTTATTTACTCCCTCACATCAAAATTTATTTATTTAGAATAATGGAATTATTGTTTATGCCCGGTGAAGATAGGACTTGAGAAAAATTTCACCAAAGGACGTAAATCAGAACAAGTACAGGCAGCTTGCCTCTATATTGCGTTCCGGTAAGATATCTTTATGCTATAGGTCTAGCCTAAACTGTATCTCTAATATTCTACCTACATTTGTCATTTGGTGGTTGCATATGTAAATTTATAAATGTCCCTTGGTATAAGCCTGTCTAGATAATATTCTCAGTTAAGAGCCTCCAACCAGTTATTTCCAATTCTTGAAAATTTTATGTATAATATATCTGTTGGTTATGATTGTCTAGCTTGTTGTTGCATAAGTGTGTATGAAAACTATGAATGCTTCCAATTTATAGATGTACGAAACTGTGAGGCTGTTTGAATGTGTTTTGAGTTTTATGTTTTTAAAAACAGTTCTGTAGCATAGTTTTAAAGAACTATTTTTTTCAGAACAAAACAACAAAAAAACTCGTTTGGTAATATTTATTTGAAAACAAATTTAGATATGAGAAAATGAAAAAAATTGTTTGATAAATTTGTTCTCAAAATATGTTCTCGTTTCTTTTTAAATCTTACAATAGGAAACTTTTTTAATTATGTTTTAATTCCTTTCTATATTTTTTTAGAAACAAGTTAAAAACGTGGGTATTTTTAAAATACAAAGTTAAATTTATTCATATTTATGCTTTTCAACAATTTATTAAATGGAAATAAATACACCTAACGGTGTCTGTCGTAGGGGTAAAAAGTGGCTCTTTGAACCTCTAAGTTGAGATTTCAATTCCTAAGAGTTGTACTTCTGGGGAGAACATTGACCTTCACCACACTCGAATCGAAGAGCAGTTTAATAAAAAAAATACAATATGATGTTTGGGATGATTATAATTCTTACTCACTTTGATTTAAAAAATAATAATTTAAAACTCACGTAAAAACAAATTATAACTAATGCTAAACTAATAACTATAGAAAACAAATTGAGCATCTAGTATTTGTATATATATTTCCGACGACTATATATATATATATATAGTAGAAAAAAACCTACACATTTGCAAAAGGAAATGAAATTCACAAGTTTGAAATAATTACAGAGTTGCCATTAATAAATCCAACCTGTTCTCCGTCCCGTGGTGTTTTCAAAACGAAAAAACAAAAACAGTTTTGAATTTGTTCTCGTTTTTGGTTTTAAAATACAAAAAAAGAGAGCTGTTTTGGAAACAATATGTAATAAACACTCACCCAACCAAGTTTTTTTGTTTTTTTATTTTTAAAAACAGAAAACTGTTTTCTAAAACAGTTATCAAACAGGCCCTGCCTTTTCTGAATTTTGAGGCCATAAACATTTTAAAAAAGATTGATCCAAAGGAAAGTGGCTACATTAAAATGGAAAAAAAATACTAGGATGGTTCTGAACATGACACAAAAATCACGTGGAAGGTTCTTGTGAGGCTTCCTAATCTGCAACAAATCATTACTATTACTGCTGTTAAGTACACCGTCCCAATAAGAGTCTCCTTAGAGTATTTAACTATTAGGAAAGGAGGTTAGGAGCTTTTACTTTGTTTTGTGGGAGGGTCTGTAGAAAGATGTGTTTTAGTAGCTAATATATTGATTTAGTCTGTGGGTGGGAATAATGAATCAATTTTTTTCCGGGTAATATATAGACTATAGTGCATTGCATATTTGTATACTACCCATATGTTATAGGGCCATAGGGGGTATTTAGTTTTATTTATTTTGGCATAGTTTGTTGCTTATGACTGTAGAATGTTTTTTGAGCTGCTCATTTTAGCTGGTTTAGCACTTTGGCTAGCTTTTGTTGTCTGGTTCTACCAAAGGTTCTTATCGCCATTGTTCATCTGCATTAATATGCATTTAAGAGAATCTTTTTTTCCCATGATCATGTCGTTAATGACTCTAATCTTATGATATCAAAATTCTTTGCATTCATTTTTGCGCTAAAGCTTCATTCTTTTGTGCAGGGAAAATAATAAGCCATACCTTCTTATTGATTTTTCAAATTATTTGAGGACAAATGTGTGAGTATGATTTTCTTTTGTTACAGGATGTCTGGCACTGCTTACTTGTTTTTCCCTTTGATTTATCTTTACGTTGATTCATTTCAACATTCTTGTTCTGAATGTTGTTTCTTCCTGTTAATGACTATGATGCAGTTATGTCCTAGGTGCAGTTTTTTTGCAGCTTTGTAAATTATTAAGGCTTGAAGAGCACCCAATTGTTCAAAAGCCTGTGGATCCCAGTCTTTTTATTTATAAATATACGATTAGTAAGTATCTTTTCTGATCCCAGTTCATTTGATTGGATCAGTGATATATGCAGTGTATAGAATAGTCTCCTTGCTTTTAAAACAGGTTTTCGGCAGTAGACTAATGTTGTGGTTTTTTTTCCCCTTCGCTTCCTTGAAAAATAAGATAGATATGCTTGCTGAGAATTTCACCTTTGAAATTTGTTCAATTTCACCTTTGAAATTTGTTCAATTTCACCTTTTTACCTTTGAAATTAAAGGGGAAAAGGGGTAAAGACAGTAAGGGCTGTTTTGTAAATCATTTTTTATTTTTTAGTTTTAAAAAATAGAAAAAGATAAAAAGTTGTTTAATATGAACAATTTTAAAAACTATTCTTAATAACAGTTCTTATTTTGAGTTTTTAAAACTAAATCTCAAAACATCTTAGCAACGTTTTCTGTTTTAGTTTTTGGTTTTCAAGTCAAGGCCTTTTAACTTTGTAAAACATCTCGTTCACAGTTTTAAAATTTGTTTCTGAAAATAATTTTTAATTTCAGAAAAGTGAGAAGCGAATCAAACAAGCCCTAAACTTTTTATTGTTATAATTGGTCCATAATTTTTGAAAGACTGGGGCTTTTTGCTTCCTTTCTCTCAGAATTATCTGATAGAGGTCTTTGTAATAGCCAGTTGAATTAAACCGCTGAATGCAGTTTCGTATAATAAATATTTGTTTTTTCTTTATGAATGATGTAATGGTCCACCTAGTTAATGGTGTACAGGAAGGAAGTAGTGCAAGGACAAAAGATATAGAAATCATCTCATTTGATGCTGCCATGAATAAATTTAGAAGATAGAAGGGAAATTCTAAAACATTTTATTTGAAAATGCTATTAATTGCTTAGTTTGTGGAAATTTGCTCTTATAAATTTGTAAATGTTGTTAGTGTCGGAACACATTCATCAGTTACATATATGTGAATTTATGTAATTTGGTTATAGGTACCTTTTTTTAAGTAAAAATTTCTTTCCCACTTATTTTCTTTGAAAATGGAATTTTAATTAGATTGATTTTCATGAAGGTTTGTTGAACCATAGGAATATTCATGTCTCTGAAACTGCACTCAATATTATTGCCAGCATGAAACGTGACTGGATGCAGGTAACTTGATCTTGATCTGGAAGTTTTCTTAGTTCTTATTTTCTTTGAAGGAAAGATTGTTGTTTGTATTTTGCATTGCTAATATTTGAAGAACAGACAGGGAGGAAGCCAAGCGGATTATGTGGTGCAGCATTGTACGTGTCTGCTCTTGCACATGGTTGTAAAAAATCTAAGTCAGAGATTGTAAGTTGAGGTTTTGTTTTCTGCCTTGTGAATCGTGATTAAATTTATTATAGGTTGCCCACAGGGTTTTAATGAGGAAATGCTTTGGTGGTTGTTGTTGTTGTTGTATATCAATAATAGGGTATTTTCTTCTAATTTTCTGTGTATGCTTTCTTGTTTGTTCTTTCTTTTTTTTCAACTTTCTCAGAAGAGGATTTCTAATCCTTTATTTAGAATGTTCTCTTCATTCTTTCTCTCACCCTAATAGCATTTCTTCCTTGATCCGAATCCTTTTCTTGTAGCTACCGAGAATGTCTTTTTCTATGTGAGTGTAAAGGTTTACCATTAGATCTAATCATGAAATATGAAGATTAAAACATGAAGTTATGTGGCATTTCTAAGTGGTCATTGTGATGATTAGAGAGAGAGAGAGAAGAGGTTGGAAGATAGTAAATTTCTGCACGTTTCATAGTAGATAAAATCTTCTCTTGTATCCCATTGTGGGAAGGAAACAAGGTGAATGCCCAAATCAGCAAGTGCACAAGTGTCCATGTCCGGCGGCATTGAGGAGGTCGCTTGGTCGACATGGTAAAGACTCATAGCACCATTATCGTTGAGAGCCAAGCCTCATTTTTTGAGGAAACATCCAAGTTCTTGGCCGAACCAAAGTCTTCATTGATGAAGACATTGACATTGGAACGTGATAGTGGTTGTGTCAGCAAGACTCTTTTTGTTTGTCATATACCCTCCTTGGATAAAACTGCTGATATTTTCCCAAAGGCACGTTCTCCTACTCGGTTCGAATCCTTTTCTCACACCTTAAGTTTGAGGGGGGCTATTAGAGAATAGTGTCTCAGGACCGTTAATTAGTTATACTGCTGTGTATTAGCTGTTACTAGTTTTATTTCCTTTTTATCTCTGGTTCTGAATATAGAGCACAAGATAATTGAACCTCTTCATTCTGTTTTGTTCGGAAACCCATGTAGAGAATAGCAATGGTCGTGTGTATCTCCATCCCTCTTACACTAAGAACAACAAAGATTTCCTCTACCTCGTATTCCACGTCCACCTCCTTTATGACCATGGTCTCAAATCCCCCTTCAAATGAATTAGAGATGGGAGTAGAAGAGTTAGAGGTTGTATGAGAATCAATTTCAGTTGAAGTGGCAGATGAAGGGAGACGCAACAAATGATCAAAAAACTCCTCCACTGTAGGAATATTGGAATCGGTAGGCGTCTGGTTTCAAATAGATGCCATATCCTTATGGAGACTGCCAAACAACTAATTATCCCAAAAGCTTATGCTATTGGGTAAGGGCCACATGAATGGTTTTATATTATATTCTAACACGCCCCCTCACGCAAGAGCCCACTTGGGCTTGAAGTGTGGAGAATGCATAGACGCACCTACCATGTGCTGAAACTCCACATTTTATTAGAATAATTGGGGGCGGCAAGGATCAAATTCTAGACCGCTTGGTCACAGAGGCTCTGATACCATGTCAAACAACCAATTATCCAAAAAGCTATTGGGTAAAGGCCACATGAATGATTTTATATTATATTCTAACAAAGACCATGGAGAATAAACACCATGAACATGTTGTCAGGCTTGACCAACACCTTCAAATCTTCACTGACCAACATCAATTTCAGTTCCTCAATGGTAGAATGTGCCTTATTCTGTTAAGATGATAAATCAATATCAGTCATCTGAAGTGTTGCAGATTATGCATTGAATCATACAACCACTGGATATCATTAGCATAGATGTTCTGAGCCTTTTTCCACAAATCAGAGACAAACTGATATCATACAACCGCTGGATATCAATATATCATCATCATATATTGGGATGAAAGTGAACCATCAGTCTAGGTTCAATTTCCTGCCTAATATACTAAAGAAACAAACTGATAATCAGCCCTCTCTCATTCTTCCTTTTCAGAACAATCAATATCAACAAACTATTTGGCAAGGTGCTCTGATAAGCCTTGTCCCAGAAACCAGATCTCAACAACATTGGACCAACCTATATATAATTAGCCCCATTTAACTTTAGAGAAGTGATAACAGGAGACCTAAAAAAAGAAAGTGAGAGGAGACTCTTCTTCTCACCCATGGATGTATCCTTGGGAGGGTTATCCTTCGACAAATCAGCCATGAAAAGACCCAAAATGGGAAAAATAGCAGCAAATGCTAAGTAGTGTAAGCCAAACTGCCTTAAACAGCCTTCTTACGGATAACCTACAGACTATAAAGTTGGCCAAAAAGCAGAAAGGGGAGACCCGAACAAGAGATGAGCCACGGAAATGGAATCCTGGTCTGAGATAAAAGAAGCAAAACTAGGTAAGTTTTCACTGCTGGGCAGTGACAGCCGGAGGGGCTCGGAGGTAGCTGGCGGTGGACTGTGGCGGCGGTGGTTATTGCTTCCGGAGAACTAACCGGAAAACCAATGGGTCAGCCTATGGCGGCTGGAACTCTAAACCGAAACTAGGAAACCATAGGGAGACTTGAATTAGATTGCTTTGGTACCAACTTGAATGGAATTTTCTGATTGTTTATACTACGAAACAGAGTACAGCATATATACAAGAATGATTGTTTTTCTGGTAATAAATGATTTTAATCTTTTTCACACACTATCTATACATTACTTCATGGATTTTTTTTCTTCTTTTTAAGGATGTCAGTCTTCTAGTTATTAGTTGTGCCTTACCGATTCACTTCTTATCTTCTGTAATGTTTCACTTAAGTTTCTAATTTGTGATGCAGCAAAGAATTGTCCATGTATGTGAAGCAACATTGACTAAGCGGTTGGTAGAATTTGAAAATACAGAATCTGCGAGCTTGACAGTATGTTTCTATTCCCTGTTATGACTTTGTATTGCAAACTACATGTTGTGTGACAGTGTGGTGCTAATAATGTAGTTCGTGATCAGTCTTATTAATTGTGGTATTCTCTCTATATTTCTCATTAGCATCTGATATCCATCCAGTGCTGTAAATAGTGGAGAATCAATACGATGTGCATCCTTTTTTTTTTTTTTTTTTTTTTCCCTTTGCTTCTTAATGAAAACATGATACCACTATTTCAAAGTTCAGTGAAGTGTATGAGGAAGAGGTGCAATGCACCTGATCAGGTCTCTGAGAAAGAACAACGTAACTAACTGCCTAGTTGGCAGTAGTGGGTGGGGAGTGCACATGGGTCTGTTGTGATGAGAAAGAAAATAAGCTTGGGAAGAGTGTGTGATGAGGTAGGTGGGAAAATTTGACAGCATGGGAAGTTGTACCGTGATGTCAATTACGTTTTAGTTTGCCTCATAGACCTTAACCTTATGTAATATTTGTATGTTTGTAAACTTCCTTTATTTGTTTATGTTACAAAACTCTCATTAAAATGATCTCTAGACTAGCTGGTTCTGGCCAGAATATCGTTCTAGGAATATTATTTTTGTGTTGTAAACTTCTAACTGAGATTTTAGATATTTTTTAGTTACTGTCATATGCTAAAGATTTTTCCCACTCGCTTCCTCTATGTTGGAGATATTTATGGCCTATTTATATCTATCCATTCTGCTGGTTGAGGCATGCTTGGGTTATTTTAGCTCTAAGATGAGTTATAAACTTTTTAGGTTCACTGAGTGTGTATTAGCTACTAGGTGTAACTCAGAATTTGTAGTCGGACTTTAAATCACCGTTTAAGACTTCTAAAGCTGAAAACAGATGATATTATTGTTGAGATATCTATTAGAATATCTTGTGGAGATAGATTTGTTAGGTTATGGTTCGTTAGGATCAGATTTTATATTGTTATGATTGATTAGGATAAGATTAGAATAAGATAAGATTTTATCATTTAGATTTATTGTTTTAGAGTTAGTAGTTGACTAGGAAACCTCTAGGAATCTAGTCGATAAATATGTACTTCTGAATCAAGTATTATTAATGAAGTATCAACGGTTATTTAGAATACTTCCGAAGTTGAACTTTAGTACTAAGTAGGTGGATCTCTGTAATGTTCACACTTCACGCCCAAAGAGCTGTTGGATGAGTGAGAGTGTTTGACCTATAACGTAAAACCTTTTATGTGTCTTCATCCAGTAACTTAAGGTTTTGGGATAGTTGGTCCATGATACTATTACTTTTTAATGTTTTTATAAATTAATGGAGAATTTCATCAATATATTATGGTTACAGATTGAGGAGTTGAATACGATGGCAAAGGAGCTCGAAAAAAATCCTATTCAAATACCAAATGGTAAACTGAGCAAATGTACTTCAAAGGATCTACTATGTGAACACAAGGCTAGTGATGCGGCCTATTTTGCTCTTGGGTTATGTGAAACATGTTACAAGGATGTGAGTCATTTCTTCTTGATGTAGACTTTAGTTTTTGTTAACTACTGATGACTGTCGGCATTGACTATAATACTGACTGTTGCAGTTTGATAAACTCTCTGGTGGACTTAGTGGTGGTTTGGATCCTCCTGCATTCCAGCGTTCTGAGAGGGAGAGAGTAGCAAAATTACATTCTGAGGAAAGCGCGAATAAATCTGATGATGTATGTATGCCTTTACTAGGTTTTAACGTAGTATGCATTACATCTTTATGTAACTCAAACTTCTGGTACTGTGGAACACACTGATGCCATGTTTTGAGCCAGAACATCATGCCCATGCCTTTTCAAGTAATGACAAGATCTGTATTCTAACTGTAACTGAGTATCCCAATGATAAAGTGGGTATGAGCTGTCTTGGATATCACAATTAAGGATCCATATTAGGCAATAAGGAACTGATACTTTCTGTGCTGTTTTGCATTGACTTGTCACTACCATGAAAACATTTAACCCCTTGTCAACTCTGCTGCTGCAAGAATAATCCTGAGAGTGAGAGGAACTGTGTCTTGAGAGAAATGTGATCAAGCAAAAGCTTTTATTCTTTAGCTTACATGAAAATAATCCTGATATGATTATGAGCATCTAACAGCCATGGAACCTACTACATTATTGCTATCCTAAAAACAAGATAGCCATTTAGGCCTTTACAATCTTCAGAGACATCAAATAACTCAACTTACAAATCTTACGTAATTTTTGTTTGTTCTTTTGGTTAGTTGGTGAGAGCAACAAATGGTGCATGTGAGAGCCGACAAGACAAAATACATGTCTCTCAGCCTGAAAGTATTGGTGGGTGCTTTTATTTCTTGTAACCTCTCTCTCAGCTACTTAAATTTCTCTGCTTACAGTTTTCCAATCCTACATTGCTTTCAGGGGCTAATGAACAATTGGCCACTGAAAATGGTGAGCATGATGAGTCACATAGAGAAGATGATATGAATGCGAAAACTGCCGATGAATCAGAAAGTCTTTCAGATATTGATGATCTGGAGGTGATTAATGAATTCCATGCTTCATCCTAATTAAATGAAGCATTACTTTTATTTATACTAATAGGTAACTGTTTATCCTAATTAAATGAGAAAACAAGTCATGGTATATTAGAAAATATGGAAACTTTTCCTAACAGATAATCAAAGTTATTCTAATATACTCCACATACAGTTAAGATATTATATTTTTCATATACTCTTACACTCCCCCCCCCCCTCCCCCAGCAAAGCTTTTTTGATAGGAAGGACCAGATTGCTGTTGGAATAGCCAGGTTAAACCACTTCTTTTGATAGTGACAAGACAAGTCACGTAGTATGTATTACTTTGATACCATGTTAAAGTTACAGTATTAATCTTTTATGTATAGAGAGATATACGAAGTACTCAAAATAAAAAATAATTGTTTTGATATTGATGCAAATGATATATTTATACTAATATTAGGATCTTAATCCTACTAAATTAAAAAACTAATCATGATGCATAAAGAAATATCAAATCCATTTCTAAGAGATGGTCCAAGTTATTATGAATTACTCTAAAGATAAAATCAAGACATTATAAGATGTTTTTCGTATATTCTAACAAGACTTATAATCCGATTTCTTGATCCAGTATTTGTGCTAATCTTTCTTGATAAAATAATTATTTTACTCTATGAAGTTTAGACTTGATTTAAATCCTTGGGAAATTTTAGTATTCTTTTTATTATGGTCCTTTCTGTCTGGATGTTGATTTTGAATATGCTGTCTGTCACTGACTTGCTTATTATCTGATTATTCCACCTGCTAAAATGCTCTATGCTGCCTAGGTCGATGGCTACCTTCACAGTGAGCAGGAAAAGCATTTTAAGAAAATTATTTGGGAAAAGATGAATCGAGAATATCTAGAGGTACTGGAAATTGAGCTCTGTTTAATATTTATGATGTTGCTTTATAAGGTTCTCTGGTTGCTTGTTGCTTATCCTTGTGTTTGCCTCCGGTTTCCTATTTCATAGTTTGGCTTATGTGGAAAATTTATGTGTACTGAATCATGCTCAACCCCCTATTATTTTACAGGAACAAGCAGCAAAGGAAGCAGCTGCAGCAGCTGCTAAGAAAGCTTTTGAGGCGAATTTCAAAAACTGTTCTGAGGATTTGCTTGCAGCGAGAGAGTTTGCTGCATCTACTGCTGCATCTGTGGCAAAATCGAGAAAGGTAACTTCTAAATCAATTTTCTGGCGATGTTCTGTGTGCATGCTTTTTGAACTAAAGTGACAGAAACTTGCTTAGATTAAGAATGTGTTTTTATTTAAGAACTCTCTATCCTGTCCTGATCCAAGGTGTGTGCACCACCAAGGATTGGAAGAAGATAAAGAATGAATGAAAAAATGAAAATCTCATGGATATTTGAGAGATCTAGTTCTTTCCCAAGTTTCCAATTACAATTCTGACGAAATAATGAAGTCTCTCTAACCAAGTCTTTAAACTAAATATCCTGCTAACTAACTACTGTCCTGGTAGCTAAGGGTGTTATCTATCACAATGTAAGTTATTAATTTGGGGGGCCTAACTCAACCCATAAGCTAGCTCAAGAGTTGAGGATTGCCTGCCGATATATACGGGCTATCTTGGCCATATCTGTAGTCAATGTGGGACTTCTCAAAATCACTCCTTCACTTGCTTCTTGGGTCGCACTTGCTGGGTTGCGCTCTCCTGGATCAGCCATGGTGGGTCACGCACCCTATCATAGAGAATAGAGAAATAGAGATAATCTAGAATAGAGCGCTAGAAAATTTAGTGGAATGATTCAGACTTTCATTCATCTCCGAAGTATATACTAGTGATTACATTTATACACTGAGCTGGTATACATAACTGCCTTAACAGCTGCTGTTACAAACAAAGCTGGTAACTACCTAACCTGTTAACTGAAACCTTACTGTACTGAGCCCAACGATGTACAACTGAATGCAAACAGTAGCAGAACACAATACACACAGTACCTGAGTTATATACTAAAACACCCTCATGCAAGCTCAAGTTGGGTGACAAGTTAGAACTAGTCAAGACTCAAGATTGGATATGGAATGATAGGATAAGAGAGTTAGATAAGAGTAGGATAGACTCTTATCCCATTTGGCCATGTTATCCTATCCTGTGTTTGTGTTTGACTAGACAATAATGGTTTGATATTTTATAAATAATAAGAAAATGATGACATTTCTCTGGGAATAAAATTATATATTCTTTTTGAAAATAAACTTTTTCTTAATCAATGTATTTTAAAATTGATTAATGTATTAAAGTTAACAAAAATTATCTCTTTTAAATGAGTCCATGTTTTTATTGATGGACTTGAGGTTTGTTTTGTTAATATATTTGTAGGAAATGAAACAGAAACGAGCCGAAGAGGCAAAAAACTTGGGTCCTCCTCAATCTGCGGCAGAGGCCGCTAAGCAAATGTTGAGAACAAAGGTACTTACTTAAAAAAACGTGCATATTTAGATATGTTGCTTATTAAATTCCTGCTGATGCCTTTTCTTTGTCTCTCGTATAGGATATTCCCTTGAAGGATACCTGTAACTGTAATGCACAGAAAAAATGAGATATTTGGGCTTAATTATAACAGTTAAAATTAAATACTGTTAGCTCTCGAGTTAAGCCATCTCTGAAACATGTGTATGTTAGGAAGAGGACCAGAGGACCAGAGCTGTGTAATAGGAGTATCTCAGGGACTTAATTGTAAATAAGTCAGAATATACAGCTGGCAGTTAGCTGGCAGTTAGTTATGTTAGAATAGACTATAAATAGCTAAAGCTTAGAGAGGAAGAAGCATCTTTGGTAGTTAGAACTGGAACTGGTTGTGGAACCAGGAATTGATTCATTGGGAATCAATAGCAAACCCTAGATTCGAGTTCTTCCCCAATTCCCCAAATTACTTGTACAATTGATCTCTGACTTGGAGTCTCAGTGATTCTCGGTTAGGGATTCTACTTCTGTAATCGTTTTCTACCATCAATAATACCAGTTTCATCACTGGTATCAGAGCACCATCCTGGTGCCTGAGAAAAACCCACCCAATCGCAACTCTGCATGGTTCAAACACGGAAAATGGCAAGGAGCGAATCTAGCTGGGATCAGGAGCGTGAAGAATTGCGTCAGGAAAGAGAAGAATTGCGCGCAAGGTTGGAACTGAATGAAGCGCGTACCAAGAAGTCAGAGGATCTCATCGCAGCACTTGAAGCTCGACTGGGGAATCGTCGGCGAGAATCCTTTGAGGACGAGGGAAGCGAGAGCGGAAGAGAGCATTACCGTCGAATTCCGACCAAGAATCGATGGAGGAAATTGGAAATCCCAATTTTCTCAGGAACAGATGCAGTGGGTTGGACGCAGAAGCTTGAACGCTATTTCACCATGAGAGAAGTCACAGAGGAAGAAAGGATGCAAGCTACTATGGTGGCTTTAGAAGGACGCGCGCTTAGCTGGTACCAGTGGTGGGAGCGGTGCAATCCTTCACCATCATGGGAGGCTTCCAAATTGGCTGTGGTAAGGCGCTTTCAACCTTCTATGATCCAAAATCCGTTTGAATTACTACTGTCTTTGAAACATGTAGGAACAGTAGATGAATATGTTGAAGAATTTGAGAAATATGCTGGTGCATTAAAAGAAATTGATCATGATTTTGTGAGAGGTATTTTCTTGAATGGGTTAAAGGAAGAAATCAAAGCTGAGGTTAGGTTGTTTGAATTGAGTACTCTAGCTGAGGTAATCCAAAAATCTCTGCTTATTGAGCAAAAGAATCTAATTGTGACCAAAAAGGGAACAGGTTTCACAAGGCCTGCAAGTACCTTTAGGAACAATAACTATAGCAAGGTAGTGACTGTTGAACCTCACAGTAGCATTGACCAGAAGCAGGAAAGTTCTTCTGTGGGAAGTGTTGCTTTGTCTTCCAGAAATAATGCAAGTGCTGATAGTTCTAAAACCAGGGGAGGGGAATTCAAACATTTGACAGGGGCTGAAATGAGGGAAAAATGAGAGAAGAATTTATGTTTTAGATGTGATGAACCCTATAGTAGAGACCACAAGTGTAGGAACAAGCAACTTCGGATGATTATCATGGAAGAGGATGAAGATGCTGATGGTGGAGAGTTTGAGGATGCACTCTCAGGGGAATTAAACTCCCTGCAACTCTCTTTATGTTCCATGACTGGCCTCACTTCTACCAAGTCCTGGAAAATGGAGGGGCAGATTGGTAACCATTCAGTTGTGGTGCTCATTGACTGTGGAGCATCCCACAATTTCATTTCTCACCAGCTAGTGGAGCAATTGAATCTGACTGTGGCAGAAACTCAGTCATATACAGTGGAGGTTGGGGATGGATATAAAATCAGAAGTAAGGGAAAGTGTTCTCAACTGGGGTTGATGATTCAAGCTTTAGAAATAGTGCAGGATTTCTATCTTTTTAGCCTCAAAGGAGTGGATGTAGTTCTGGGATTGGATTGGTTGGCCAGTATAGGTGATGTTAAAGCTAATTTTGGGAGAATGGAGCTGACTTTGAAGAGGGGTAAGGAAGTGTGCACATTGAAGGGAGATCCATCACTAACTAAAACTGAATTGTCATATGGAGCCCTTATGCAAATCTTGCTGGAAGAGGGAGAGGGTTTGGTGGTACATTGTGACACTGGCAGCAACATAAGCAATAAGAGCAGTGAAATTTCAGTACTGATCTCAGATGTTTTACTGAAATTTGACACAGTATTCCAAGATCCACAAGAGCTACCACCAAGAAGAAGGCATGATCATGCCATTCACTTGCGAGAGGGTGCTGAAATACCAAATTTGAGGCCATATAAATGCCCTCATTACCAGAAAAATGAGGTGGAAAAACTGGTAGCGGATATGTTAGATGCAGGGGTTATAAGACCAAGCATTAGTCCCTATTCAAGCCCTATTATTCTAGTGAAGAAAAAAGATGGATGATGGAGATTTTGCGTGGACTACAGAGCCCTTAACAAGATCACAATTCCCAACAAATTCCCCATCCCTATTATAGAAGAGTTGCTAGATGAGTTGGGAGGGGCTAAGGTATTCTCCAAATTGGATCTAAAATCGGGCTATCATCAAATCCGGATGAGGGACGAGGACATTGAAAAGACGGCTTTCCGGACGCATGAAGGACATCATGAGTTCCTTGTGATGCCCTTTGGGCTCACAAATGCACCATCTACCTTCCAATTCCTCATGAATGAGGTGCTAAAGCCATATTTGAGAAAGTTTGCTTTGGTGTTCTTCGACGATATCTTGGTGTATAGCTCGGATTTGACTACACATTCCACTCATTTACAACAAGTGTTGCACCTGCTGGAAATTCATTCCCTCAAAGCCAATAGAAAAAAATGTAGTTTTGGCCAAACCAGCTTGGAATATTTGGGCCACATAATTTCCGGAGAGGGTATTGCAGCTGACCAATCAAAGGTAGCAGCTATGAAGAGTTGGCCAATTCCTAGAGATGTCAAGGGGTTGAGAGGGTTCCTAGGACTGACGGGTTACTATAGACGCTTTGTTAAGGACTATGGGAAGATAGCAAGGCCTCTAACTGATCTACTTAAGAAGGAGGGATTCAGCTGGACAGAACATGCTACTGAAGCTTTTAACAAACTGAAAACTGCTATGGTAAATCTGCCTCTGTTAGCAGTTCCAGACTTTACTAAGCAGTTTGTAGTAGAAACCGATGCATCCAGTAAAGGTCTTGGAGCGGTGTTGATGCAAGAGGGTTGGCCATTGGCTTTTTGGAGTCAAGGTCTTTCCCCAAGGGCCCAACAGAAATCGGTTTATGAGAGAGAACTCATGGCATTAGTGCAAGCCATTCAAAAGTGGAGGCACTACTTGATGGGAAGACATTTCATCATCAGAACTGACCAGAAGAGTTTAAAATTTTTAACTGATCAGGAGGCACTACTTGATGGGAAGACATTTCATCATCAGAACTGACCAGAAGAGTTTAAAATTTTTAACTGATCAAAGGCTATTCTCAGAAGATCAGTTTAAATGGGCAGTAAAGCTAGTAGGACTGGATTTTGAGATTCAGTATAAACCTGGAAGTGAGAACACAGTGGCTGATGCATTATCCAGGAGAATGATGTATTCTGCACTTTCAATTTTGACATCAGCTGAGAAAGAGGACTGGAACTCTGAATTACAGCAAGATCCTAAGTGGCTTCAGGTCATCCAGGACCTTCTGATTTCACCCACTTCCCACCCGGGATTTGAATTTAAGAAGGGACTGCTGTATTACAAAAATAGGTTGGTTCTTTCCAAGGGATCTAATAGGATTCCTGTGCTTATTTCAGAATGCCATGACACTCCCATGGGAGGCCATTCTGGACATTTCAGAACCTACAAGCGGATTGCTAGCTTCCTCTATTGGGAAGGCATGAAGGCTGATATTAAGAAGTTTGTGGAGGATTGTGAGGTGTGCCAAAGAAGTAAGTACTCAACCCTAGCTCCGGGAGGATTGCTACAGCCCTTACCTATTCCCACACAAGTTTGGATGGACATCTCCATGGACTTTGTGGGAGGGCTCCCAAGAGTAAGAGGAAAAGACACAATCTTGGTAGTTGTGGACAGACTTTCCAAATTTGCCCATTTTTATGCTTTAGGCCACCCTTACTCAGCTAAAGATGTGGCTGTGATCTTCATCAAAGAGGGGGTAAAGCTCCATGGATTTCCCACTACCATAGTCTCGGATAGAGATACATTATTCTTAAGCAATTTCTGGAAAGAATTGTTCAAGATGGCTGGGACACAACTCAAATTAAGCACTTCTTACCATCCACAAACCGATGGACAAACGGAAGTGACCAATAGATGTCTAGAGACTTACCTCAGATGCTTTGTGGGCCCAAAGCCCAAGCAATGGTTGGATTGGCTGCCATGGGCAGAATTTTGGTTCAATACCAACTACAACATTTCTGCTGGAATGACACCTTTCAAGGGTTTATATGGAAGGGATCCTCCATTACTTTTGAAGGCTGGAGCCATACCCTCAAGGGTTGAGGAGGTGAATCAGCTTTTTCAGCAAAGAGATCTCATTTTAAGTGAGCTAAAGCAAAATTTGCAGAAGGCACAGCACCAGATGAAACAACAAGCTGACAAACACAGAAGACTTGTGGAATTTAATGAAGGAGATTGGGTGTATCTTAAACTCCAGCCTTACAAGCTCAAATCATTGGCTAACAGACCATGTGCCAAACTTGCTCCTCGCTTCTATGGTCCCTACAAGATCCTTTCTAAGGTTGGACCTGTTGCTTACAAGTTGGACTTACCTACTCACTCTAAAATCCATCCTGTGTTTCATGTCTCATTGTTGAAACAAGCATTGAAGCCAAGTCAACAACCCCAGCCTTTGCCTCCCATGCTGAATGAAGAGTTGGAATTGGAAGTTGCTCCTGAAGATGTGATTGACCAGCGAGAGGATTCTCAGGGCAATTTGGAAGTTCTGATCAAGTGGGAAAATTTGGCTACACATGATAACTCGTGGGAGTCAGCTGCCTTGATTCAGGATAGGTTTCCCTTGTTTCCCCTTGAGGACAAGGTTAAACTTTTAGGGGGGGGTATTGTTAGCTCTCGAGTTAAGCCATCTCTGAAACATGTGTATGTTAGGAAGAGGACCAGAGGACCAGAGCTGTGTAATAGGAGTATCTCAGGGACTTAATTGTAAATAAGTCAGAATATACAGCTGGCAGTTAGTTATGTTAGAATAGACTATAAATAGCTAAAGCTTAGAGAGGAAGAAGCATCTTTGGTAGTTAGAACTGGAACTGGTTGTGGAACCAGGAATTGATTCATTGGGAATCAATAGCAAACCCTAGATTCGAGTTCTTCCCCAATTCCCCAAATTACTTGTACAATTGATCTCTGACTTGGAGTCTCAGTGATTCTCGGTTAGGGATTCTACTTCTGTAATCGTTTTCTACCATCAATAATACCAGTTCCATCAAATACACTCCAGAAAATATAGGGAGATTAAAAATCACATTTCAGCCACAGCATATAAGTTGAAAATTAGAACATTCTTTATTTTTTATTGTGATCACAGTTGTATTGACCAACTCAGTAATAATTATGTTAATTTTTTGAACCTAGGATCTTCTCAGAATGTTAGTATATTACTAATGAAATTTTGTACATGTATCATTTGCAGAGGCTCAGTTCCAAAGTCAATTATGATCGTGTGCAATCATTATTTGATGAACCTGTAATTCTCTTTAACTATTTTTTTTTTCATTTCGACACATATATAGCCTCTTGGAGCTCCCAAATCTTGAGAGATGAGATGCATATTTACTTATTGATATATAGCTAATATGTTGTTGTCTCCATCATGTGTCATTTGCATGTCATTATTTGAATTTGAAATTCAATTGTTATCATGATTTAAGCATTGGACTATTAACCTTCAAGTTGCTATTGCTGTTTCATTTCTTTAAATTTGCTTACCAGATTCAATTTCAATCTCATAATAATATTATCTGCAACAAAAGCTGTTTTGCTACCTTTCATGGTTATATTTGTTTTTGTTTAAAAACCAGAAAGATATTTTTCCCTTGAATTATTTTCTCTTTATGGGCTGAAACTTGTTTAATTATAAAACAGTTATTGTAATTAATGATGTCCTTACCTTTTCTACTTTATTTCTAGGATCATTTTGCTTTATCTCTATATGCTCTTGATATCTGAATCTATAATATCTTTATATTTTGGTTTTCCAATTTATCATTGTTAGCTATAACTACTTTGTTGTGTTTAAAAGATCATTGTGAATTAACCTGGAAAATTTTCATTTGTATTTTTTTTGTTCTTGTTGTACAAATACTTATATTTAACTCCTATTGTTAACAGGTGGCTCCAGAGAATCCCAAGAAAGTACGATTTGAGATACCCTCTGATAATCATGATTACTTGAAGTCGAAGTTTGAGGACAAGATTCAAGATGATGAACTGGGATCAGTGGACGGGTTTGAGGATGGCGATATGCACGATATGCACGAAGATTATTATGGAAATGCCGACGAGGCATATGACTATGAGGATGATGGGTACAACTTTGATTATTAGTTAATGATTCCTTGAGGCTCTTTCTACTTTAATGATTTGTGACTCTCGAATCCCATTTTCATCATGGCTAGCTGGCACGAGAAATCTTTTGGATTCTGACTATCTGAGAGTCAACCTAGAAACTAGAATCACTATTAGTTTTACATCCTCTGTCCTTGAGTCCTTTCACCACTCTGCATTAGAATTTCCTTTTCGTCCAATCAATTGTCACACCCTTAATTCCATGCGTCTTGAGAGCTTTGGAGTTAGTTACAATTGCTTCTCATCATGTAGTTATTTACCAAACTTGTTAGTCAAACTTACCATCTGGTGAAATTTTGGAGTTTAGTTTGTCTATGGAATTCCTAAGATTTTGGTCTTCTCTTTTTTCTTTTACTCATTCCCCTCCTTTTTTCAAATATTTGGCTCCCGATTTTATGGTGGATGCTAGAGGTCATTTGATAATAGATTATAGTTTGTATAACATTGTATTTTCTGGGGATACATTTTATAACTGAGTATGCCTATATAGTAAAATGATTACGTTATATTTATTTTGGACCCCAAGATACGTTATAATTCTTTTGGAATCCCATCTGCCACAGCTTGTGTAGTGCTCATTTTGTGACTAACGTCTTTTGCCCCACGTTCGGGTCTATGAAACATAGACGGTACTTGTAACATCCCATTTTTCCCTCCACTAATATATTATTATTATTATTATTATTATTATTATTATTATTATTAATATTATTGTGTGTGCGTTATCATAAAATGAAATTATTTAAAGGATTAGAAAGAAAGTATGCTTATGAAGTAAATAATTGTATTAGAGCCATGGATTTAAACATATTAATACATTAGTCCATTAACATAGGATTTATTAGAAATTAAATCAAAGAAAAACCAAATAAAATATAATAGTTTAACTAAAAGAAGAAAACCCAAACCCCATTCACACACACCTTGATTAATTCATGGATTTGAGCGAATAAGCTTTAATTAAAAGTTTTAAGAGTGATTAGTGCATGAAGCATGACATTTGGCTTCATGGTGAAGAGACAAGTTCAAGAACACTTGTCTTTGTGCATGTCATTTATCCTTCAATTTTCTTCAACCCTTGGCCTATAAATTCGACCCTTCTGCAGCCCTAAGATCACATCACACCTTAGATCTGACCTGAGCCTCCGAGCAAGTGAGAGAAGCTTTAATTTCTCTCTTAAAGTCCTTAACCTTTCATTCATTTTCTTTGTTCTTCACTAAAAACCACTTTTCCCAAAACCTATTCACACATGTCCCTGGGTGCATAATGAGTGAACACAATCACGTACCCGGTTCCTCTTCGGCGACAAGCACCGCCGTACACGCCGCCGCTGCATGGTCTTCTCCGGCGAGAAGCTGGCTGGAGTTCACATAATTTTCCATAAATTTCATTTCCATGTTCTTTTTCATTCCTAAACTCATTCCCGCCCTTATTTTCACAATTTGGGCCATGAAAAACGTGCTTTTCAAGGCTGGGCATGTGATTTTTGAAATAAATAAACCATGAACACATTTTGACAATATTTGGTACCTAGGACCACTGTCACACGTTTAACTCTTGCTATCATCATTTTATAAATGCATGGATGTTCAGAAACAAATCTGGAAAGAAAGAAAGAGAGCCAGAGCAAGGGAACTTGATTCCACTTTCATGGCCACCATGATCAAAAGCTTTAAAATATGTAGGAGTCATGCTCCCTGGGCCCTAATCTCTGTCTGGATGAGAATGAATAATAATTTCAGAATGAATTGGACTTGATAATAAGAATGGAACAAGCTAAATTCATGAGGATTTATAAATAATTGATTTTAAGCTTAAATTGACTTTAAAATGTTGATTTTTGAGGAAGAACATGATTTTATTTTGATTTCTTAAGCTGGGCAGATTTTTAATGGAATCAATAGAAGATGTTAATCTTTGATAATCTTAATTAATTGGATGATTAGTGATTAAATTGTCTAATTAAATTAATAATTTCTAAGTTAATGGTAAAATGCTAATTTAAAGTTGATATGAAGCTGATGGTGTAATGTTTAAGCTAAAAGCAACTAAGGTGAAGAATTAATCCAAGTGTGTTAGAGCTAATTAATGGAAGAACTTGTTAACTTTTGTTAACCTTGATTAAATGAGTAAATAGTGATTTAATTAAATGAATTATTTCTATAAATTCTTAATCATGAAATGGTAATCTAAGTTAATATCAAACTGTTGGTGCAATGAAAGAGGACTGACTAAGTGAAGAAATGGCCTAAGTATATGGAAGGTAATTAGTTAAGAATGACTAATTTAACTTAGTCAAATAAATTAATGATTTATCTACTAAAATCTTTACTCTTTCTCATGTATTATAAGGCTATAAGTCTAAGAAAGGTGAAAAGGTTGAGTAATAAAGAGGAATGACAAGTAAATCACTTTATAGACTAAATGAGTTGTGAAAACTTATGCAGAAGAAGCTGAGGGAATTAAACAAGGCAAACAAGTAGAAAGGACTCGAGGTAAGGGGGGGGGGGGAGAGGTCCTCAACTCAAGATGGGGGAATAGTGCGAATAAATGGGTGTTGGACTCTCCTTAGGTCCTTGTTTATTGATTGGCTTATTATGCTTGGTTGTGATAATTCTTGATGTTTGCTGATAATGATGACTTGAGATGATATTGATGAGATATGTGCTTTGTGAAGATGCATGTTTGTTTGTGATGATTGACGATGATTGATACTATATGTGTTGTTTGAGAATGAAAATCTTGATGATATCTGTGATATCTGAGGCTTGTGCTAAGTGTTGATTGATATCTTGAGATCTATGATGCATGTTCATAATATATGATGATGATAATGGTTATGCTGAACGAGATGTATGATTGGGTAGTTAACCTCATGATGATAATTGTGGTTTGTTGATGATACTTTTTTCTTGATGAGGTGTTGATGAGGAATATCCGGTATGATAACGGATGAGGAACCCCATTTGAAGAAAAGGAGTTGATTTGAATATAATATGAAAAAGTTTATGAAAAGTTTTCTTAAAATGATTTTTCAGCTTAAGTTTGGGAAAAATGATTACGAAATGTACTTTTTTTTTAAAATGTTTTCATGGCTCTTAAAAATGATTTATGAAATGATTTGAATTATGAACACTTTAAATGAGGTATCTTGTTGATGGTTGAAGACTCTTAATTATGAACACGAGTCATTTTCGCACCCGGCTATGGTTCGGAGAGCCCGAAAACGGCTAATTCCGCTTCTAGAGCATTGTTTAGGTTATATTTCAAATCGACAAGAGAACAAGACCCTTAGGATATTTTTCCCTTGACATGTGTTCCATTTCAGAACTTTCGACTGTAAACTTGATGGTTTTCACTTTCCGGAAACTCGATAAAGCTAGGCTTTATCTCCCTAGGGACCTAAGCGAGACCCTGTATGAAAGGTTTTTCCATTCGGAGCTTCTTTCAGAAATTCCACCCACGTTGTCTTAATTACTTCACTGCTAGGAATCTTTCTTGTGAAGGAAGTTTTCTCATCCACTATCAATTGCAAAAAGTAGTTTTGCGGCGTTTTTTAAGCAGACTAGGTTTGAACCATTTTCTCATTTTGAATGAGCTTTGAAATGAGTTTCGTCATTCTGTCACCGGACCGGATACTCACTTTATATTAGCAGATGAATGTATCAAAACAACTGGACCCGCAGAGTTTTTTATTTTCATTTTTTCCTTCTCCTATAAAAGGACAAAAAATCACAAATCTTCTTCACTTCCCACATGTTGTTCGTGAGTTAGATAAAGAAGGAGGAGGAGATGAAACTTTGTGAGTTCTTGCCTGATCATCGTCTTTTCAGTTGTGTTTGATAGGCACGGAGGTAAGGATCATTATCCATGCATCATTTTGTTGTTTCCTATGTCTTCTTCCATGTCTTTCTGTGCTCAAAGTTTGGAGCTTTTTGATAAAATGTCAGATTAGCTTCATTTCTTCTTTCAAATACCTTCTCTACACTTCATATTCATGATCCATGCACTTAGAGGTTCTCGCTGTGGTGTCGTAGATCTGAAATTTGAGCCATAAACCCATTTTTACTCAACTTTTACTTTTGGACGCTTAAAGTCTTATGAGAAGTTGCTAGTGAATGTCTTGTTTATAGTTATTCAAAACCGGTTTCGAAAAATATCAACTTTGAGTTGTTAAAGTGGACCAAAATTCCCTTATTCTAGTTTGAGGTCCCGTAATTGTTCCGAGTGTTTTCCTACCCTAGATATCACCTAAGAATACCTAGGAATTAAATTAGATCGAAGAAAAAGTTCGGGAAACCCTGTTTTGGATGGTGGCCGAGACTCTTGAGCTTGATACTGGGTCAAAAATAAATTATGGGCAAGCTTGGCCTTAGGTTTATTGTGTCCCTTTAAGTCGTCGAAGTTTTGGCTTTGGTTTCATGTCATTCCGAGTTTTGTAGCTCAAGTTATGTGTGTTTTAGCGAGCAAAGGTCTTGCTGCCCATGTGTGTGACCTTCAGTCCTTGTATGATTTGTTCTGAATTCTTTATTTGGACTTTGGACTTGAAATTTTTCTGGGGTTTAAGAGGCTTGTTTTGCATGATGTAGTAAAAACACTAGAAATTTTTAGCTTGGTTTCATGTGTCTAAAATCTCGCCCAAGAGGCTACACAATTTTGAGGGTTGTTGAACAAAGTGTTTTTGTACAAATCTTGAATCGTTTCAAAACTCACCCATTCGGGGAAACTCTTCCATTCATGCCTAGATTTTGTACACTGAAGCTTTGAAAGCTTTTTCCAGTTTCGATTAGTGTTATTAGATTGTATTGTTTCTTAGTGACTAAGCAATGATATTTTGCTTAAGGTTCGAAACGAGTTGAGTTGAGGAAAGAGGTTTTGGAGTAAGCTGTGAGATTTCAAGATGGAGGAGGACACCCCAGAGAACTTGCTGAGTACGAGAACTGATTTTGGATCGAACTGTGATGTCGACCTTGGAAGGAGAAATCAAAAGTAAGGGCAACTCAGTATAGAAGTCTCATTTGAGTCTTGCCTGCTTTAATTGAACTGATTTTGTTTGAAATGAATATGTTTAGTTTGATTTTGAATTTGACATGCTTTACCATGTTGTACGTGTAACACCTTCTAAACCCCGCGTATATAATATAACTTAAATCAGAGTAAAATGCATAACACATAGGGTGTCACACTTATTCTCCAGAAACATAAATCAAAACACATGTCATGCTCAAAATAAATATATATATTTTCAACTTTAGTGTCATAACATCTTATGCATAGCACAACGGATTTATTTTCAACTCCAAAATAAAACATAATCCAAAAATAAATAAGAGAGTTCACAAAATAACTGTAAGATCAAGTTTTGATCGAGTAGTACAACTCTTATGTTTTGATGATTACAAGTTAACATTTGAGTATGAACAATTATGGTACTCTAACATATTTCTCTGAGTGTGCTGTTTACAGGTTCTGACCTCAATTCAATCTCACACGAATCAGAAGCACTGTGCATAAAGAGTGACCCAAGCAACCCTTTCGCAACATCTATGTTCACTATGAACAGTAGAAATGCTTCAGAAGATCTGAAGTTATACAAGCTCTGATGTGGACTCAGTCACTAGAAGTTCTGAAGATCCAGAAGTTCTGATAACCAAGAAACACTGAAGGTTCAGATGTTCTGATGGTGTAGAAGACTCTGAAGATCCAGAAGCTGAATAGTGGAAACTCTGATGTCCAGAAGCAAGAAACTCTGAAGACCATGTACTTCCCTCTGAGTTCAGAATCAGAAGATACAACGGTCAGAGGATCTGTGCTTTCCCTCTGACTCTGATCAACCGGCTTCACAAGTTCCAACATGAAGCATTCCCCTGATCAGAAGTCTCCTAGGTTTAAAGGTCAAGTCACTATCCAAGTACAAAAGCAACTGTACCATCCTGACGACCTACCTAACGTTCTCAGCCACACCAGAAGCTGGAATTTCCAGAACTGCCCTCCAACGGTAGCATTTTCATGAAGCGTTCAAACCCTAATCCTTGGAGTATAAATAGAGGCTGAAGTTTGAAAGATGTGGTCGGAAGAATTTACACAAGCACAAGCAATATTCAAAAACCTTCAAGCATTCTTTCATCTGAATTCATTGTGTTTACTATTAGCTTTTCAGAAGCAAAATCTCTTGTAAACATTCTTTGTTAAACAGTTTGTTTAGTTTCCTTTAGGAGATCAAGGTTGATCGGATCCTAGAGAAGACTAAGAGAGTGAATCTTAGTGTGAGCTAAGTCAGTGTAATTGTTAGTCACTTATAGGTTTCAAGTGCAGTTGTAACACTTTACCTGATTAGTGGATTGCCTTCATTCTAAGAAGGAAGAAATCACCTTGACGGGTGGACTGGATTAGCTTGAGGGATTTATCAAGTGAACCAGGATAAAAATCCTTGTGTGCTTTTCTATCTCTTATCTTTAGCACTTAAATTCTCGAAAGATTTGCTAGAATCTTTAAGGTGGAAGTTTTTACTTGAAAACGTTATTCAAAACCCCCCCCCTTTCTACCGTTTTTCATACCTTCAATTGGTATCAGAGCGCAAGTTCTGATTACCACACCTAACAATGTTCAGTGATCCGGGCCGGTGTGAAAAACAATGGCCACTGTAAGATCAAAGTTTTGATCTAGTAGTACAACTCTATGTTTTGATGATTACAAGTTAACCTTTTGATATGAACAATTGTGGTACTCTAACGTGTTTTTCTGAGTGTGCTATTTGCAGGCTCTGACCTCAACTCAATCTCACACAAATCAGAAGCACTGTGTATAAAGAGCAACCCAAGCAACGCTTTCGCATTCACCATGTTCAGTATGAACAGTGGAAAAGCTTCAGAAGTTCTGAAGTTATACAAACTCTGATGTGGACTCAGTCACTAGTGAAGGTATGAAAAACGGTAGAAAGGGGGGGGGTTTGAATAACGTTTTCAGTACAAAACTACCACCTTAAAGATTTTAACAAATCTTTTCGAGAACTAAGTGCAAAAGATAGAGATAGAAAAGCACACAAGGATTTTATCCTGGTTCACTTGATAAATCACTCAAGCTACTCCAGTCCACCCGTTAAGGTGATTTCTTCCTTCTTAGAATGAAGGCAATCCACTAATCAGATAATTGTTACAACTGCACTTGAAACCTACAAGTGACTAACAATACACTGACTTAGCTATCACTAAGATTCACTCTCTTAGTCTTCTCTAGGATCCGATCAACCTTGATCTCCTAAAGGAAAATCAAACAACTGTTTGAGGTTGGTGTTTACAAGGGTTTGCTTCTGAATAAGCTGAGTGTAAACTAAAATAAATTACAAGATGAAAGAAAGCTTAGAATATGTCTTGCGCGTGTATTGCTTCAACTTAGTTTTTTCTAGCCGCTTCTTTCAATCTTCAGCCTCTATATATACTCCAAGGATTAGGGTTGAGCGTTGCATGGAAATGCTACCGTTGGAGGGCAGTTCTGGAAAATCCAGCTTCTGCTGTGGCTGAGAACGTTAGGTAGGTCGTCAGGAAGGTACACTGCTTTTGTACTTGGATAGCGACTTGACCTTTTAACCTAGGAGACTTCTGATCAGAGGAATACTTCATATTGGAACTTGTGAAGCCGGTTGATCAGAGTCAGAGGGAAAGCACAGATCCTCTGACCATTGTATCTTCTGATTCTGAACTCAGAGGGAAGAACATGGCCTTCAGAGTTTCTTGCTTCTGGACTTCAGAGTTTCCACTATTCAGCTTCTGGATCTTCAGAGTCTTCTACACCATCAGAACATCTGAACCTTCAGTGTTTCTTGGTTGTCAGAACTTCTGGATCTTCAGAGCTTCTAGCGACTGAGTCCTCATCAGAGTTTGTATAGCTTCAGATCTTCCGAAGCTTTTCCACTGTTCATGCTGAACATGGTGAATGCGAAAGCGTTGCTTGGGTTACCCTTTATACACAGTGCTTCTGATTTGTGTGAAATTGAGTCAGGGTCAGAGCCTGTAAATAGCACACTCAGAAAAACACGTTAGAGTACCACAATTGTTCATATCAAAAGGTTAACTTGTAATCATCAAAACATAGAGTTGTACTACTAGATCAAAACTTGATCTTACAATCTCCCCCTTTTTGATGATGACAAAACTAAGATTTTTGATGAACAATTCTTAAACATTAAACTGAATTCACTCAGAGTTTAGAGATATAGAATAAGACTTATCCTGATGTGAATAGTTTATCTTGCTCATTCTGAATTCAAGTCACTCCTTGATTCTGAGCTTAGCTCCCCCTGAATCTAATACTTGTTGAAAACGTTAGTAAAGTCTAGATTCTGAGCTAAATCATATAAGAGTTCAGAGTGAAAAGCTTATAGATGAAAAACGAATAATCAGAGCGCATAAGTGATCAGAGTCATGGACAAGTGGTATCAGAGCCAGGTCCCGTGTTCGAATCCCACGGAAGGCATGCTGTGCAGCTAGTTTGGCTGGCAGGTGCTGGGGGGGATTGTTGGGTCCAGGTGGGCCAGCATCCTGCCTGCAGGTAGCATTCGAAACGGGGCGCTGTCTGCTACGCTATAAGAAATAACGTTGCGCCCTCACTAACACCAATTGGTTTTGGCGTAGTGGTAAGCGCGTGATCCATCACTTTGTAGCTCGTATTGCCCGGTTTGAAGGTGGTGTACAGGGCCTTGTTGACGATGTCCTTGGTTCTGGGTTTCAGCTTCGATTCCGTCAGTGAGAACCGATACCCATGAGCAGTTTCTGCACCTAGCAGATTCACGAAGGACTTCTCCGTGATGATGATCTTCCTACCCAGGATGTAAGAAACCACCTGAGTGTCATCACAATCAGCGTGCTTCCAGAATTCCTTTACTAGCTTCTCATACACCGGTCCTCGAAGTCGATTGAAGTAGTTTCCCCAACCTTGAGCTTGGACTTCGGGACGGAGATCAAACCCATTTGCAGCCAAGTTGTCGAGGTTGAATCTCCATTCTGCAAGGACTTGGAGTTCCTCAGGAGGAAATACACAGTGAACGGCACAGCCCCGTTCTGCAATAGGAACAACCTGCTCTGGAGCTTGAGCTTGTTCTTGTGCTGGGTTCTCAGGGCCCCGTTGACCCGTTGCCAAACCGACTACCATATGAGGGAACTGAGGTGCATCTGCAGTAGATCTTCTGGTTTGTCTCACCATCTTGAAGAGGTTGAAGGTTTGAGGTTGAAGATGAAGTTTGAAGGATGAAGAGAGATCGAGAGAGAAATCACGAAGGAGGCGGTTTTGAAAAGCAGGGATTGCGAGAGTGAAAACCGGAAGTGAGAGAGAACGTGTGTGTGTAGTGGGTTTTATCAAATAACCGTTGTTGATTCAAAAAACACTTTAAGATCAACGGTTGAAAATTAAAGATAGACAGTAACAGTAAAATACACAATCACACACAGAAGATAAGCATATCATCTTTATAAGTCTTGCAAAAGAGAGTTGTATCTACTTTACCCCTTACAAACTCATTCTCCAGAAGGAATGAGCTAAGTCTCTCATACCATGCTCTGGGAGCTTGCTTCAGACCGTAGAGTGATTTCTTCAATTTGAACACATGGTCTGGTTTCTTTTCATCTTCAAAACCTGGGGGTTGATGAACATAGACTTCCTCTGAGATATAACCATTTAGGAAGGCACTCTTTACGTCCATCTGATGTAGAACTATGTTGTGATTTACTGAGAAAGAAATCAATAATCTGATTGCCTCCAGTCTTGCTACCGGAGCAAATGTTTCAGTATAGTCTATTCCTTCCTGCTGGCTGTAGCCTTGAGCAACTAGCCTTGCCTTGTTTCTGACTACATCTCCTTTCTCATTTAGCTTGTTTCTGAATACCCATTTCGTTCCAATAACATGGACATTCTCAGGCTTCTTCACTAAGCTCCAAACATCGTTCTTGGAGAATTGATTCAATTCTTCTTCCATGGCCAGAATCCAATCCTTGTCCTGAAGAGCTTCATCTATGGACTTGGGTTCAATTAAGGACACCAATCCTTTCAGACTCAGCAAGGTCTCTTCAGAGGGTCTGAAGGCAGATCTGGTTCTGACTGGTTCATCTTTGTTGCCCAGAATCAATTCCTTAGGATGAGCTGCAGTGATTCTGCTCTTCTTCAGAGTTTGTGAGTTAGAGGGACCAGCTTCTTCCTCTGGTTCATCTTCCTCTGGCTCAACTTCCTCTGGAGCTTTGCCTTTGTCAGAAACATTAATGCTTAAATCTGCAAACTTTTCAACTAGCTTTGACTGGTCAGAGTCAAGCTTATCATCAAATCTAACATGAATAGATTCTTCAATAGTCTTAGCATCAGTATTATAAAATCTAAAACCTTTAGATCTATCAGAATAACCAAGTAATAGACACTTAGAAGATTTAGCATCAAATTTATGCAATCTATCCTTAGTATTGAGAACATAACAAACACAGCCAAAAGGATGAAAATAAGAAATGTTGGGTTTTATGTTCTTCCACAATTCATAAGGAGTCTTATTCAGAATTGGTCTCACAGAGATTCTGTTCTGAATGTAACATGCTGTATTTACTGCCTCTGCCCAAAAGTGCTTAGCCATGCCAGTTTCTTGGAGCATGGTTCTAGCCATCTCCTGAAGAGTTCTATTCTTCCTCTCAACAACACCATTTTGTTGAGGAGTTCTGGGACAAGAGAAATCATGTGTAATTCCATAGGAATCAAACAGACTCTCAAACTTGTCATTCTCAAACTCTCCACCATGGTCACTTCTGACACGCACAATTCTACAAGCCTTCTCGTTTTGCACTTGAGCAATGAAGGTAGAGAACACAGCATGAGACTCATCCTTGCGGGTTAGAAACTTTACCCATGTCCAGCGGCTATAGTCATCAACGATAACCATCCCATATCTCTTGCCACCTATAGACTCAGTTTTCACTGGTCCAAACAGGTCGATATGCAGAAGTTCTAACGGCCTTGAGGTTGAGACAACATTCTTTGCCTTGAAAGGGACTTTTGTGAATTTGCCTTTCTGACATGCTTCACAAAGAGCGTCTGAAGCGAACTTCAGATTGGGTAAGCCCCTGACAAGGTTTAGCTTGCTCAGCTGAGAAATCTTTCTCATACTGGCATGCCCTAACCGTCTATGCCATACCCACTGCTCTTCATTAACAGACAGAAGGCACTTCACATTCTGAGCCTCCAACTCAGATAATCTGATCTTATAAATGTTGTTCTTCCTCTTGCTGTTAAACAGAACAGAGCCATCGATCTGACTTACAGCCCGGCAGGACTTTTGATTGAATATAACATCATAACCCTTGTCAGCTAATTGACTTATAGACAATAAGTTATGTGTTAAGCCGTCTACCAATAAAACATTATCAATGCATGGACTACTATCTACACAAATAGTACCAGTACCAATAATTTTACCCTTTTCATTTCCTCCAAAGCCAACTTCGCCTCCAGGCTTAAGTTTCAGCTCTCGGAACATACGCTTTTCTCCCGTCATGTGACGCGAGCATCCACTGTCCAGATACCATGATTGGTGTTTCAGTGGAGCTATCAAGGATATCTGCAACATAGATAATCTTGTCCTTAGGTACCCACTTTCTGGGTCCTCTTTTGTTAGTTACCCCAAAGGTTCTGATCACCTTGGGTGTCTCAACATGATATTTTAAAGGAATATTTGCATGATATTTAGTCATAGAGAAAGATCCCTTTTTAAGAGGGTTTTTAGCAACTTCAGCAGGTACAGGATCAGGCAATATGGTACCAGAGGGAACAAAGCATTCATACAAGGATTTAGCTTTAGACACCGAAGGCTCATTTCTAATTGGTTTAGAATAGCCAATGCCATGCATTCCATTTCTGCTTACACCATAGATCATTGAAGCCATTAAGCTTCTATCTACGCTTTTAGCCAGGAATCTTTGAAAAGATTTTTCATACTTAGATTCATGCTTACTATCAGAGGCATCGCAGGCAATAACTTCTTCTAACTTTGCAATTTGATTCTTAAGCACAGAGTTAGAATTAACTAAAGCATGGTTATCATTTTTCAAATCAGATATGATTTTCTCATGTTCAGAAGGAGTTTTAGAAACAGCAGATAAGTTCTTTTTCAGCTTCTTATGCTTAGACAACAAGGAGTTATACTTATCCATGATATCAGACAAAGCATGTTTCAGTTCAGAGGTAGAGAAGGAAGCAAATACCTCATTTTCATCGTCAGAGTCTGGATCTCCTTCTGATTCTGAGTCAGAGTCAACAGCTTCCTTTGACTCTGTTCCTTTGTCTTTGACAATAGCCATGAGTCCTTGGACTTCACCATCAGAGTCAACATCCTCTGACTCTGATTCATCGAATGTCACCATCAGACTCTTCTTGGTCTTGAAGTGCTTCTTTGGCTTCTTGTCCTTCTTCAATTTTGGACAGTCACTTTTGTAGTGCCCTGATTCTTTGCACTCAAAGCAAGTGACTTCCTTGATTGATGACTTCTTCTGACCTGAGGTTTCAGACTTTCCTCTTGCCTTTCCAGAGCCTTTGAACTTGCTCTGCCTGTGCTTCCAGATGCGGTTGAGTCTCTTGGAGATCAGAGTCAGCTCATCTTCATCAGAATCTTCTGATGCTTCTTCAGATTCTTCTTCTTCAGCTTGAAGAGCCTTTGACTTCTCAACCTTAGCCTTTTCAGATTTGGATTTCAAGGCTATGGACTTTTTCCTCAGATCTTGCATCTCTGAGCGCTTCAGCTCATGGCATTTCAAAATGCTGATGAGTTCTTCTAAACTCATATTCTCAACATCTCTCGTGAGCTCTATTGAAGTCACCAAGGGCATCCAACTTTCAGGAAGACACCTGATGACCCTTATGACGTGATCTTTTGTTGTGTAGCTCTTGTTGAGAGGACGTATGCCAGCTACAAGCAGTTGAAATCTGGAGAACATTTCTTCAATGGACTCATTTGGCTCCATGATGAAGGATTCATATTTTTGGATCAAAGACAATGCCTTTGATTCTTTGACTTTCTTGTTTCCTTCATGAGACATCTTCAGAGAATCAAAAATGCCTTTAGCAAACTCACGATCTGTAATCTTCTGGTACTCCTCATAGGAGATAGCACTTAGAAGAATTGCTCTTGCTTTATGATGTTGTGAGTACAGCTTCTTTTGATCTGCAGACATCTCTGACCTTGGGATCTTTTTGCCATCTGCATCAACTGGACGCTCATAGCCATCCACAATAATATCCCAGAGATCTGCATCGAAACCCAGAAAGAAACTTTCCAGTCTATCTTTCCAATATTCGAACCTTTGACCATCGAACATAGGAGGCTTTGCGTTGTAACCATCTCTTTGAGTTTCACTGGTGGTGGCAGCCATTGTTTTTCACACCGGCCCGGATCACTGAACACTGTTAGGTGTGGTAATCAGAACTTGCGCTCTGATACCAATTGAAGGTATGAAAAACGGTAGAAAGGGGGGGGGGGGGTTTGAATAACGTTTTCAGTACAAAACTACCACCTTAAAGATTTTAACAAATCTTTTCGAGAACTAAGTGCAAAAGATAGAGATAGAAAAGCACACAAGGATTTTATCCTGGTTCACTTGATAAATCACTCAAGCTACTCCAGTCCACCCGTTAAGGTGATTTCTTCCTTCTTAGAATGAAGGCAATCCACTAATCAGATAATTGTTACAACTGCACTTGAAACCTACAAGTGACTAACAATACACTGACTTAGCTATCACTAAGATTCACTCTCTTAGTCTTCTCTAGGATCCGATCAACCTTGATCTCCTAAAGGAAAATCAAACAACTGTTTGAGGTTGGTGTTTACAAGGGTTTGCTTCTGAATAAGCTGAGTGTAAACTAAAATAAATTACAAGATGAAAGAAAGCTTAGAATATGTCTTGCGCGTGTATTGCTTCAACTTAGTTTTTTCTAGCCGCTTCTTTCAATCTTCAGCCTCTATATATACTCCAAGGATTAGGGTTGAGCGTTGCATGGAAATGCTACCGTTGGAGGGCAGTTCTGGAAAATCCAGCTTCTGCTGTGGCTGAGAACGTTAGGTAGGTCGTCAGGAAGGTACACTGCTTTTGTACTTGGATAGCGACTTGACCTTTTAACCTAGGAGACTTCTGATCAGAGGAATACTTCATATTGGAACTTGTGAAGCCGGTTGATCAGAGTCAGAGGGAAAGCACAGATCCTCTGACCATTGTATCTTCTGATTCTGAACTCAGAGGGAAGAACATGGCCTTCAGAGTTTCTTGCTTCTGGACTTCAGAGTTTCCACTATTCAGCTTCTGGATCTTCAGAGTCTTCTACACCATCAGAACATCTGAACCTTCAGTGTTTCTTGGTTGTCAGAACTTCTGGATCTTCAGAGCTTCTAGCGACTGAGTCCTCATCAGAGTTTGTATAGCTTCAGATCTTCCGAAGCTTTTCCACTGTTCATGCTGAACATGGTGAATGCGAAAGCGTTGCTTGGGTTACCCTTTATACACAGTGCTTCTGATTTGTGTGAAATTGAGTCAGGGTCAGAGCCTGTAAATAGCACACTCAGAAAAACACGTTAGAGTACCACAATTGTTCATATCAAAAGGTTAACTTGTAATCATCAAAACATAGAGTTGTACTACTAGATCAAAACTTGATCTTACAACTAGAAGTTCTGAAGATCCAGAAAGTCTGATAACCAAGAAACACTGAAGGCTCAGATGTTCTGATGGTGTAGAAGACTCTGAAGATCCAGAAGCTGATTAGTGAAGTTCTGATGTCCAGAAGCAAGATACTCTGAAGACCATGTTCTTCCCTCTGAGTTCAGAATCAGAAGAAACAATGGTCAGAGGATCTGGGCTTTCCCTCTGACTCTGATCAACCGGCTTCACAAGTTCCAATATGAAGCATCCCCTGATCAGAAGTCTCCAAGGTTTAAAGGTCAAGTCGCTATCCAAGTACAAAAGCAACTGTACCTTCCTGACGACCTACCTAACAGTCTCAGACACAGCAGAAGCTGGATTTTCCAGAACTGCCCTCCAACGGTAGCATTTCCCATGCAACGCTCAACCCTAATCCTTGGAGTATATAAAGAGGCTGAAGACTGAAAGAAACGGTTAGAAGCATTCACATACGCGCAAGACAAACTTAAATTCTTCTAAGCTCTCTTTCATCTGAAATTCATTGAGTTTACTATTAGCTTTTTAGAAGCAAAGCTCTTGTAAACAATTCTTTGATAAACAGTTTGTTTAGTTCCTTTAGGAGATCAAGGCTGATCGGATCCTAGAGAAGACTAAGAGAGTGAATCTTAGTGTGAGCTAAGTCAGTGTAATTGTTAGTCACTTGTAGGTTTCAAGTGCAGTTGTAACTCTTACCTGATTAGTGGATTGCCTTCATTCTAAGAAGGAAGAAATCACCTTAACGGGTGGACTGGAGTAGCTTGAGTGATTTATCAAGTGAACCAGGATAAAATCCTTGTGTGCTTTTCTATCTCTTATCTTTAGCACTTAAGTTCTCGAAATATTTGTCAAAATCTTTAAGGTGGAAGTTTTATACTGAAAACGTTATTCAAACCCCCCCTTTCTACCGTTTTTCATACCTTCAATTGGTATCAGAGCGCAAGTTCTGATTACCACACCTAACAATGTTCAGTGATCCGGGCCGGTGTGAAAAACAATGGCTGCCACCACCAGTGAAACTCAAAGAGATGGTTACAATGCAAAGCCTCCTATGTTCGACGATCAAAGGTTCGAATATTGGAAAGATAGACTGGAAAGTTTCTTTCTGGGTTTCGATGCAGATCTCTGGGATATTATTGTGGATGGCTACGAGCGTCCAGTTGATGCAGATGGCAAGAAGATCCCAAGGTCAGAGATGACTGCAGATCAAAAGAAGCTGTACTCACAACATCACAAAGCAAGAGCAATTCTTCTAAGTGCTATTTCCTATGAAGAGTACCAGAAGATTACAGATCGTGAGTTTGCGAAAGGCATTTTCGAATCTCTGAAGATGTCTCATGAAGGAAACAAGAAAGTCAAAGAATCAAAGGCATTGTCTTTGATCCAAAAGTATGAATCCTTCATCATGGAGCCAAATGAGTCCATTGAAGAAATGTTCTCCAGATTTCAGTTGCTTGTAGCTGGCATACGACCTCTCAACAAGAGCTACACAACAAAAGATCATGTCATAAGGGTCATCAGGTGTCTTCCTGAAAGTTGGATGCCTTTAGTGACTTCAATAGAGCTCACGAGAGACGTTGAGAATATGAGTTTAGAAGAACTCATCAGCATTTTGAAATGCCATGAGCTGAAGCGCTCAGAGATGCAAGATCTGAGGAAAAAGTCCATAGCCTTGAAATCCAAATCTGAAAAGGCTAAGGTTGAGAATTCAAAAGCTCTTCAAGCTGAAGAAGAGGAATCTGAAGAAGCATCAGAAGATTCTGATGAAGATGAGCTGACTCTGATCTCCAAGAGACTCAATCGCATCTGGAAGCACAGGCAGAGCAAATACAAAGGCTCTGGAAAGGCAAAAGGAAAGTCTGAATCCTCAGGTCATAAGAAGTCCTCGCTTAAGGAAGTCACATGCTTTGAGTGCAAAGAATCAGGGCACTACAAAAGTGACTGTCCAAGATTGAAGAAGGACAAGAAGCCAAAGAAGCACTTCAAGACGAAGAAGAGTCTGATGGTGACATTTGATGAATCAGAGTCAGAGGATGTTGACTCTGATGGTGAAGTCCAAGGACTCATGGCTATTGTCAAAGACAAGGAAGCAGAGTCAAAGAGAGTTGTTGACTCTGACTCAGAATCAGAAGGAAATCCTAACTCAGACGATGAAAATGAGGTATTCGCTTCTTTCTCTACCTCTGAACTGAAACATGCATTGTCTGATATTATGGATAAGTATAACTCCTTATTGTCTAAGCATAAGAAGCTGAAAAAGAACTTATCTGCTGTCTCCAAGACTCCTTCTGAACATGAGAAAATTATTTCTGATTTGAAAAATGATAATCATGCCTTGATCAATTCTAACTCTGTGCTTAAGAACCAGATTGCTAAGTTAGAAGAAATTGTTGCCTGTGATGCCTCTGATTGTAGAAATGAATCTAAGTATGAAAAGTCTTTTCAAAGATTCCTAGCTAAAAGCGTGGAAAGAAGCTTAATGGCTTCAATGATCTATGGCGTAAGCAGAAATGGAATGCATGGCATTGGCTATTCTAAACCAATTAGAAATGAGCCCTCCGTGTCTAAAGCTAAATCCTTGTATGAATGCTTTGTTCCCTCTGGTACCATATTGCCTGATCCTGTACCTGCTAAAGTTGCTAAAAACCCTCTTAAAAAGGGATCCTTCTCTATGACTAAATATCATGCAAATATTCCTTTAAAATATCATGTTGAGACACCCAAGGTGATCAGAACCTCTGGGGTAACTAACAAGAAAGGACCCAGAAAGTGGGTACCTAAGGACAAGATTATCTATGTTGCAGATATCCTTGATAGCTCCACTGAAACACCAATCATGGTATCTGGACAGTGGATGCTCGCGTCACATGACGGGAGAAAGGCGTATGTTCTGAGAGCTGAAACTTAAGCCTGGAGGCGAAGTTGGCTTTGGAGGAAATGAAAAGGGTAAAATTGTTGGTACTGGCACTATTTGTGTAGATAGTAGTCCATGCATTGATAATGTGTTATTGGTAGACGGCTTAACACATAACTTATTGTCTATAAGTCAATTAGCTGACAAGGGTTATGATGTTATATTCAATCAAAAGTCCTGCCGGGCTGTAAGTCAAATCGATGGCTCTGTTCTGTTTAACAGCAAGAGGAAGAACAACATTTATAAGATCAGATTATCTGAGTTGGAGGCTCAGAATGTGAAGTGCCTTCTGTCTGTTAATGAAGAGCAGTGGGTATGGCATAGACGGTTAGGGCATGCCAGTATGAGAAAGATTTCTCAGCTGAGCAAGCTAAACCTTGTCAGGGGCTTACCCAATCTGAAGTTCGCTTCAGACGCTCTTTGTGAAGCATGTCAGAAAGGCAAATTCACAAAAGTCCCTTTCAAGGCAAAAAATGTTGTCTCAACCTCAAGGCCGTTAGAACTTCTGCATATCGACCTTTTTGGACCAGTGAAAACTGAGTCTATAGGTGGCAAGAGATATGGGATGGTTATCGTTGATGACTATAGCCGCTGGACATGGGTAAAGTTTCTAACCCGCAAGGATGAGTCTCATGCTGTGTTCTCTACCTTCATTGCTCAAGTGCAAAACGAGAAGGCTTGTAGGATTGTGCGTGTCAGAAGTGACCATGGTGGAGAGTTTGAGAATGACAAGTTTGAGAGTCTGTTTGATTCCTATGGAATTGCACATGATTTCTCTTGTCCCAGAACTCCTCAACAGAACGGTGTTGTTGAGAGGAAGAACAGAACTCTTCAGGAGATGGCTAGAACCATGCTCCAAGAAACTGGCATGGCTAAGCACTTTTGGGCAGAGGCAGTAAATACAACATGTTACATTCAGAACAGAATCTCTGTGAGACCAATTCTGAATAAGACTCCTTATGAATTGTGGAAGAACATAAAACCCAACATTTCTTATTTTCATCCTTTTGGCTGTGTTTGTTATGTTCTCAATACTAAGGATAGATTGCATAAATTTGATGCTAAGTCTTCTAAGTGTCTATTACTCGGTTATTCTGAGAGATCTAAATGTTTTAGATTTTATAATACTGATGCTAAGACTATTGAAGAATCTATTCATGTTAGATTTGACGATAAGCTTGACTCTGACCAGTCAAAGCTAGTTGAAAAGTTTGCAGATTTAAGCATTAATGTTTCTGACAAAGGCAAAGCTCCAGAGGAAGCTGAGCCAGAGGAAGATGAACCAGAGGAAGAAGCTGGTCCCTCTAACTCACAAACTCTGAAGAAGAGCAGAATCACTGCAGCTCACCCTAAGGAATTGATTTTGGGCAACAAAGACGAACCAGTCAGAACCAGATCTGCCTTCAGACCCTCTGAAGAGACCTTGCTCAGTCTGAAAGGATTGGTGTCCTTAATTGAACCCAAGTCCATAGATGAAGCTCTTCAGGACAAGGATTGGATTCTGGCCATGGAAGAAGAATTGAATCAATTTTCCAAGAACGATGTTTGGAGCTTAGTGAAGAAGCCTGAGAGTGTCCATGTTATTGGAACGAAATGGGTATTCAGAAACAAGCTGAATGAGAAAGGAGATGTAGTCAGAAACAAGGCAAGGCTAGTTGCTCAAGGCTACAGCCAGCAGGAAGGAATAGACTACACTGAAACATTTGCTCCAGTAGCAAGACTGGAGGCAATCAGACTGTTGATCTCTTTCTCAGTAAATCACAACATAGTTCTACATCAGATGGACGTAAAGAGTGCCTTCCTAAATGGTTATATCTCAGAGGAAGTCTATGTTCATCGACCCCCAGGTTTTGAAGATGAGAAGAAACCAGACCATGTGTTCAAATTGAAGAAATCACTCTACGGTCTGAAGCAAGCTCCCAGAGCATGGTATGAGAGACTTAGCTCATTCCTTCTGGAGAATGAGTTTGTAAGGGGTAAAGTAGATACAACTCTTTTTTGCAAGACTTATAAAGATGATATCTTAATTGTGCAAATTTATGTTGATGATATTATATTTGGTTCTGCTAATCAATCCCTATGCAAAGAATTTTCTGAGATGATGCAGACTGAATTTGAGATGAGTATGATGGGAGAATTAAAGTACTTTCTGGGAATACAAGTTGATCAAACACCAGAAGGAACATATATCCATCAGAGCAAGTACACTAAAGAACTTCTGATGAAGTTCAATATGCTGGAATCTACAGTGGCCAAGACTCCAATGCATCCTACATGCATTCTGGAGAAAGAAGATAAAAGTGATAAAGTATGTCAGAAGCTCTATCGTGGCATGATAGGTTCACTTCTATACTTAACTGCATCTAGGCCAGACATACTATTTAGTGTTCATTTATGTGCTCGTTTCCAATCAGATCCAAGGGAAACCCACTTAACTGCTGTTAAGAGGATCCTAAGGTATCTGAAAGGCACCACTAACCTTGGCTTGATGTATAAGAAAACATCAGAGTATAAGCTTTCAGGTTACTGTGATGCTGATTATGCTGGAGATAGAACAGAGAGAAAAAGTACTTCCGGAAATTGTCAATTTCTGGGAAGCAATCTAGTCTCATGGGCAAGCAAGAGGCAATCAACCATTGCACTATCAACTGCAGAGGCAGAATATATCTCAGCAGCAATATGCAGCACTCAGATGCTCTGGATGAAACATCAGCTGGAGGATTATCAGATCCTTGAGAGCAATATCCCAATCTATTGTGATAACACTGCTGCAATCTCATTGAGTAAGAATCCTATCCTGCATTCAAGGGCAAAGCACATTGAGGTAAAGTATCACTTTATTAGAGATTATGTACAGAAGGGCGTACTTCTTCTGAAGTTTGTTGATACTGACCATCAATGGGCAGATATCTTTACAAAGCCCTTAGCAGAGGATAGATTTAATTTTATTCTGAAAAATCTAAACATGGACTTTTGTCCAGAGTGAAGATGGATCAGAACCTCTGACTATGATACTTCTTGATCAGAAGATGTCTAGTCCAGAAGGTAACTCAATCAGAGTGTGTGTACCCACTGGTACTGACTCTGAAGCTGAGACAGCAACACGTGTGTCAGTATTTCTGATGCATAGTTCCTTGTGCCCGTGTGACAGTCTGTTATGATTGCGTGTAGATGTGCTTCTCTCCTGTGTGTGATTTGTGTATTTACTGTTACTATCTATCTTTAATTTTCAACCGTTGATCTTAAATTACTTTTTGAATCAACAACGGTTATTTGTCAAAACCCACTATACACACACGATCTCTTTCACTTCCGGTTTTTACTCTCGCTCTCTCTGCTTTTCAAAAACCGCTTATCCTCGATTTCTCTCTCGATCTCTCTTCATCTTTCAACCTTCATCTTCTACCTCAAACCTTCAACCGCTTCAAAAATGGTGAGTCAAACCAGAAGATCTACTGCAGATGCACCCCAGTTCCCTCACATGGTAGTTGGTTTAGCAACGGGTCAAAGGGGCCCTGAGAATCCGACACAAGATCAAGGTCAAGCTCAAGAGCAGATTATTCCAATTGCAGAACGGGGCTGTGCCGTTCACTGCGTATTTGCTCCTGAGGAACTTCAAGTCCTGGCAGAATGGATATTCGACCTCGACAACCTGGCTACAAATGGGTATGATCTTCGTCCTGAAGTCGAAGTTCAAGGTTGGGGAAATTACTTCAACAGACTTCGAGGACCGGTGTATGATAGACTGGTCAAGGAATTCTGGAAGCACGCCGACTGCGATGATACTCAGGTGGTATCTCACATTCTTGGAAGAAAGATCATCATCACAGAGAAGTCTTTCGTGAATTTGCTGGGTGCAGACACTGCTTTTGGGTATCGTTTCCAACTCACGGAATCGAAGCTGAAACCCAGCACCAAGGATACAATCAACCAGGCCCTGTACACCAATTACAAACCGGGCAAGACGAATTACAAGGTGATGGACCTTCATCCCAAGCTCAGGATCTGGCACAAAATTTTGCTCCACTGCATAAACCAGAGACCAAAGGGCAGTTCTCCAGACTACATCAACTTCAACCAGAAGGTGATGTTGTTCTTCATCCAAGACCAGAAGAAGATCGGCCTTCCCTACTTCCTGTTCTCCTACTTGAAGGAATGTATCCGGAAGTCTCGTACCACTGCCTCCATCAAGTCAGCAATCAAGTATATCCCCTTTGGGAGACTGCTCTCAGACTTTTTCATTGAAAGCAACCTGGTGCAAGATCTGGTCAATGCTGGATGTGTAGAGGATCTGACCACCATTGTCAGTGATGTCTTCACTGCAAATTCTCTGAAGAAGATGGGTTTGGTCCAGAAGAAAATCGCCCCTGCTCGTGAAGACACATCTTCTGAGATCAAAAGTAGAAGGATGCCTCTGAATGACTACCCTCTGTGGACACAGGCAGACAATCCTGAAGCCATTAGGTGCTATGTTGAAGACCTAAGGCTCAAGGATTCGAAATTGATCTCGATGATTTCTTCAGCAGACTGCCGCCAGCTCCAGAGTTTCCTTCTCCTCCCAAGAAGAAAGCTCAGAGGAAGATGATCCTAGAAGAATCTTCTGAGGAATCAGATGTCCCTCTGGTCAAAAAGAAGAAGAGAAAGCCTGATGATGGTGATGATAGTGATAATGAGGATGGTCCTCCTAAGAAGAAGAAGAAGCAGGTCAGAATCGTGGTGAAGCCTACTCGGGTGGAACCAGCTGCTGAAGTGCTCCGAAGGACTGAACCTCCTGCCAGAGTGACACGATCATCAGCACATTCAAGTAAGTCTGCAATTGCTTCTGATGATGATTTGAATTTATTTGATGCACTCCCCATTTCTGCCATGCTCAAACACTCTTCAAATCCCCTCACTCCTATTCCTGAATCCCAACCAGCTGCACAAACCACCTCTCCACCACATTCCCCAAGGTCTTCATTTTTTCAACCTTCCCCTACTGAAGCACCTCTCTGGAATCTGCTCCAGAACCAACCCTCTAGGTCAGAAGAACCAACCTCTCCCATCACCATTCCATACAACCCATTAACTTCTGAACCCATCATTCATGAACAACCAGAGCCTACCCACACAGAACCTGAACCCAGAACCTCTAATCACTCTGTCCCAAGAGCATCAGAACGTCTGGCTCTCAAACCCACGGATACAGACTCTTCCACAGCCTTTACACCTGTATCCTTCCCAACCAATGTTGCTGATTCTTCTCCCTCCAATAACTCTGAATCCATTAGAAAATTCATGGAGGTCAGAAAAGAAAAGGTGTCTACCTTAGAAGAGTATTACCTCACTTGTCCAAGCCCTAGGAGATATCCTGGCCCTAGACCTGAACGTCTAGTTGACCCAGATGAACCTATCTTGGCCAATCCTTTACAAGAGGCAGACCCTTTGGCTCAACAAGCTCACCCTGCCCCAGACCAACAAGAGCCTATTCAACCAGAACCTGAACCCGAACAATCAGTGTCTAACCAATCCTCGGTTAGATCACCCCATCCTCTGGTTGAAACTTCAGAACCTCACCTTGGAACCTCTGAACCCAATGCTCAAACGTTTAACATTGGCTCTCCACAAGGTGCCTCTAAAGCCCACAGCAGCAATCACCCAGCCTCTCCTGAAACCAACCTCTCCATAATTCCTTATACTCTCACCTTCGACCCACATCTCTCTCTGAGTGCATCAATATTTTCTATCATGAAGCCTCTTTGAGGCTACGCAATGTGCACGGTCAGACTGACCTCAGTGAGAATGCTGAACGTGTGGCTGATGAGTGGAACAATCTGGGCACTTGGCTAGTGGCTCAAGTTCCAATTATGATGCAGCTCCTGCATGCAGAGGGAAGTCAGAGCATTGAGGCTGCAAAGCAAAGGTTTGCTCGAAGGGTGGCTCTTCATGAACAAGAACAGAGACATAAGCTTCTTGAAGCTATTGAAGAAGCCAAGAGAAAGAAAGCTAAAGCAGAAGAAGCTGCACGTCAAGCAGCAGCTCAAGCTGAACAAGCCCGATTAGAGGCAGAACGACTTGAGGCTGAGGCTGAGGCTCTTAGATGCCAAGCACTTGCACCAGTAGTGTTTACTCCTGCTGCTTCTGCTTCCATTCCAGATCCTCAAGCTGCTCAGAATGTTCCTTCCGGTTCTGTTCAGTCATGCTCATCCAGACTCGACATCATGGAACAGCGTCTTGACACTCATGAATCCATGCTAATTGAAATGAAGCACATGATGATGGAACTTCTGCGACGAACTGATAAACCTTAGTTTTAGGATCTCTTCGTTTTTCTTTTTCTTTAACGGTGTTTTATTTTTGTTAAACTCTATTTCTTTTTATTTACTTATTCTACTTTGTTCGTTTGTGATTATCTATGCATATCTATATATATTTGTGTCACATATGTTTGCAAAAATCTTTTTATTCATCATATCTTTGTGTTTACATCATACATTCTTTCCCTAAAGTCTAGAATGGAGGATCCCTCCTCATTCTTCTGCATTCCTGGCGCTGCTCTGACTTATCCTTCTCCAGACGCTCCAGTGCATGCTGGATGTTGTTGAGCCTGTCCTTTAGCTCATCCCTCTCCAGAATCTCTTCTGCGGTCTTGAGCTTCTCTTCCAAACTCTCTTTTTCTTCCAGCAGCTTGAGTTCAAGCCGGCTGAGTTCTTGCACCTCCTCCACGAAGGCAAGAAATTCCCTCAAGTCTCTCTTCACCTCTGGACGCAGGTCCTCTTCCAGCAGTGTCCGTGTCAGCTCCGCGATGGTCGTTGTACCCTCTGGATGCCTGATGTTCAGGAACAAGTCCTCCTCAAAGGCCTTCTTCCTCAGCTCTTCTAGTGCTACGATGTATGATGCCATTTTTTTTTACTAAAAATTGTTCGAGGTGTGAAGCTTACCTTTCTCTCCAACGCTTTATATACGCTTCACTTTCTCTCTGAAAGTTAATGCTCCTACGGTTTCTCGAGGTTAAGTTCTTGGTAACTGACCCTTCTCTTTACTCACTTGACCGGTGGTAAACGTTCTTCTCTTGCATTAACTCTTCTATTTATTTCGCCTAACTCTGATTCTTGCATCGTTTTCATTTCCTTTAAACTTAGACCTTCTCTAAGGGGAAGTACCTTGTACTTCAAGCTAAGTTTTTCACACCCCAAGCTTTTTGCTTATGACAAAAAGGGGGAGTAAACCCAGTTTTTGATGTGTAAGATGTGTTAGTGTGATTTATTTTTTCTTTTGGAGAATTTAAGAGTTCCACCTTCATGACCATAGATGTGTCACTGGGCAAATACAAGGAATACATTTCACTTCTTCTGAAGTGATTCAAAGTTGACTCTGATACCCAAGACTCTGATACCTTGTCCGTGACTCTGATTACTTATGCGCTCTGATTACTCGATTTTCATCTATGTCATAAGTTTTTCACTCTGAACTCTTATATCATTTAGCTCAGAATCTAGACTTTACTAACGTTTTCATCAAGTATTAGATTCAGGGGGAGCTAAGCTCAGAATCAAGCAGTGACTTGAATTCAGAATGAGCAAGATAAACTATTCACATCAGGATAAGTATTATTCTATATCTCTAAACTCTGAGTGAATTCAGTTTAATGTTTAAGAATTGTTCATCAAAAATCTTAGTTTTGTCATCATCAAAAAGGGGGAGATTGTAAGATCAAAGTTTTGATCTAGTAGTACAACTGTATGTTTTGATGATTACAAGTTAACCTTTTGATATGAACAATTGTGGTACTCTAACGTGTTTTTCTGAGTGTGCTATTTGCAGGCTCTGACCTCAACTCAATCTCACACAAATCAGAAGCACTGTGTATAAAGAGCAACCCAAGCAACGCTTTCGCATTCACCATGTTCAGTATGAACAGTGGAAAAGCTTCAGAAGTTCTGAAGTTATACAAACTCTGATGTGGACTCAGTCACTAGAAGTTCTGAAGATCCAGAAAGTCTGATAACCAAGAAACACTGAAGGCTCAGATGTTCTGATGGTGTAGAAGACTCTGAAGATCTAGAAGCTGATTAGTGAAGTTCTGATGTCCAAAAGCAAGATACTCTGAAGACCATGTTCTTCCCTCTGAGTTCAGAATCAGAAGAAACAATGGTCAGAGGATCTGGGCTTTCCCTCTGACTCTGATCAACCGGCTTCACAAGTTCCAATATGAAGCATCCCCTGATCAGAAGTCTCCTAGGTTTAAAGGTCAAGTCGCTATCCAAGTACAAAAGCAACTGTACCTTCCTGACGACCTACCTAACAGTCTCAGACACAACAGAAGCTGGATTTTCCAGAACTGCCCTCCAACGGTAGCATTTCCCATGCAACGCTCAACCCTAATCCTTGGAGTATATAAAGAGGCTGAAGACTGAAAGAAACGGTTAGAAGCATTCACATACGCGCAAGACAAACTTAAATTCTTCTAAGCTCTCTTTCATCTGAAATTCATTTGAGTTTACTATTAGCTTTTTAGAAGCAAATCTCTTGTAAACAATTCTTTGATAAACAGTTTGTTTAGTTCCTTTAGGAGATCAAGGCTGATCGGATCCTAGAGAAGACTAAGAGAGTGAATCTTAGTGTGAGCTAAGTCAGTGTAATTGTTAGTCACTTGTAGGTTTCAAGTGCAGTTGTAACTCTTACCTGATTAGTGGATTGCCTTCATTCTAAGAAGGAAGAAATCACCTTAACGGGTGGACTGGAGTAGCTTGAGTGATTTATCAAGTGAACCAGGATAAAATCCTTGTGTGCTTTTCTATCTCTTATCTTTAGCACTTAAGTTCTCGAAAAATTTGTCAAAATCTTTAAGGTGGAAGTTTTATACTGAAAACGTTATTCAAACCCCCCCTTTCTACCGTTTTTCATACCTTCAGCCACCACCAGTGAAACTCAAAGAGATGGTTACAATGCAAAGCCTCCCATGTTCGACGGTCAAAGATTCGAATATTGGAAAGATAGACTTGAAAGTTTCTTTCTGGGTTTTGATGCAGATCTCTGGGATATTATTGTGGATGGCTATGAGCGTCCAACTGATGAAGAAGGCAAGAAGATCCCAAGGTCAGAGATGACTGCAGATCAAAAGAAGCTTTACTCACAACATCACAAAGCTAGAGCAATTCTTCTAAGTGCTATTTCGTATGAAGAGTACCAGAAGATTACTGATCGTGAGTATGCAAAAGGCATTTTTGAATCTCTGAAGATGTCTCATGAAGGAAACAAGAAAGTTAAAGAATCAAAGGAATTGTCCTTGATTCAAAAGTATGAATCCTTCGTCATGGAGCCAAATGAGTCCATTGAAGAAATGTTTTCCAGATTTCAGTTGCTGGTAGCTGGAATACGACCACTCAACAAGAGCTACACAACTAAAGATCATGTCATAAGGGTCATCAGATGTCTTCCTGAAAGCTGGATGCCCTTGGTGACTTCAATAGAGCTCACAAGAGATGTTGAGCGTATGAGCTTAGAAGAACTCATCAGCATACTGAAGTGCCATGAGCTGAAAAGCTCAGAGATGCAAGATCTGAGGAAGAAGTCAATAGCCTTAAAATCCAAATCTGAGAAGGCTAAAGCAGAGAAGTCAAAAGCTCTTCAAGCTGAGGAAGAAGAATCTGAAGAAGCATCAGAAGATTCTGATGAAGATGAGCTGACTCTGATCTCTAAGAGACTCAACCGAATCTGGAAGCATAGGCAGAGCAAGTACAAAGGCTCTGGAAAGGCCAAAGGAAAGTCGGAATCCTCAGGTCAGAAGAAGTCCTCACTGAAGGAAGTCACATGCTTTGAGTGCAAAGAATCTGGGCACTACAAAAGTGACTGTCCAAAATTGAAGAAGGACAAGAAGCCAAAGAAGCACTTCAAGACCAAGAAAAGTCTGATGGTGACTTTTGATGAATCAGAGTCAGAGGATGTTGACTCTATTGGTGAAGTCCAAGGACTCATGGCTATTGTCAAAGACAAAGGAGCAGAGTCAAAGGAAGCTGTTGACTCTTACTCAAAATCAGAAGGAGATCCCAATTCAGACGATGAAAATGAGGTATTCGCTTCTTTCTCTACCTCTGAACTGAAACATGCTTTGTCTGATATTATGGATAAATATAACTCTTTGTTGTCTAAGCATAAGAAACTGAAAAAGAACTTATCTGCTGTTTCTAAAACTCCTTCTGAACATGAGAAAATCATATCGGATTTGAAAAATGATAACCATGCTTTAGTAAACTCTAACACTGTGCTTAAGAATCAAATTGCTAAGTTAGAAGAAGTTATTGCCTGCGATGCCTCTGATAGTAAGCATGAATCTAAGTATGAAAAATCTTTTCAAAGATTCCTGGCTAAGAGCGTAGATAGAAGCTTGATGGCTTCATTGATCTATGGCGTGAGCAGAAATGGAATGCGTGGCATTGGCTATTCTAAACCAATTAGAAATGAGCCTTCTGTGCCCAAAGCTAAATCCTTGTATGAATGCTTTGTTCCCTCTGGTACCATATTGCCTGATCCTGTACCTGCTGAAGTTGCTAAACCTCCTCTTAAAAAGGGATCCTTCTCCATGTCTAAATATCATGCAAAAATTCCTTTACATTATCATGTTGAGAAACCCAAGGTGACCAGAACCTCTGGGGTAACTAACAAGAGAGGACCCAGAAAGTGGGTACCTAAGGATAAGATTATCTATGTTGCAGATATCCTTGATAGCTCCACTGAAACACCAGTCATGGCATCTGGACAGTGGATGCTCGCGTCACATGACGGGAGAAAGGCGTATGTTCCAAGAGCTAAAACTTAAGCCTGGAGGTGAAGTTGGCTTTGGTGGCAACGAAAAGGGTAAAATTGTTGGTACTGGTACTATTTGTGTGGATAGTAGTCCATGCATTGATAATGTGTTATTGGTAGACGGCTTAACACATAACTTATTGTCTATAAGTCAACTAGCTGACAAGGGTTATGATGTTATCTTTAATCAAAAGTCCTGCCGGGCTGTTGAAGGTATGAAAAACGGTAGAAAGGGGGGGGTTTAAATAACGTTTTCAAGATAAAGCTTCCACCTTAAAGATTTTGACAAATCTTTCGAGAACTTAAGTGCTAAAGATAAGAGATAGAAAAGCACACAAGGATTTTATCCTGGTTCACTTGATAAATCACTCAAGCTACTCTAGTCCACCCGTTAAGGTGATTTCTTCCTTCTTAGAATGAAGGCAATCTACTAATCAGGTAAGAGTTACAACTGCACTTGAAACCTACAAGTGACTAACAATTACACTGACTTAGCTCACACTAAGATTCACTCTCTTAGTCTTCTCTAGGATCCGATCAACCTTGATCTCCTAAAGGAACTAAACAAACTGTTTATCAAGAATTGTTTGCAAGAGATTTGCTTCTAAAAAGCTAATAGTAAACTCAATGAATTTCAGATGAAAGAAAGCTTAGAAGAATTTGAATTTGTCTTGCGCGTATGTGAATGCTTCTAGCCGCTTCTTTCAGTCTTCAGCCTCTTTATATACTCCAAGGATTAGGGTTGAGCGTTGCATGGGAAATGCTACCGTTGGAGGGCAGTTCTGGAAAATCCAGCTTCTGCTGTGTCTGAGACTGTTAGGTAGGTCGTCAGGAAGGTACAGTTGCTTTTGTACTTGGATAGCGACTTGACCTTTAAACCTAGGAGACTTCTGATCAGGAGAAAGCTTCATGTTGGAACTTGTGAAGCCGGTTGATCAGAGTCAGAGGGAAAGCCCAGATCCTCTGACCATTGTTTCTTCTGATTCTGAACTCAGAGGGAAGTACATGGTCTTCAGAGTATCTTGCTTCTGGACATCAGAATTTCACTAATCAGCTTCTGGATCTTCAGAGTCTTCTACACCATCAGAATATCTGAGCCTTCAGTGTTTCTTGGTTATCAGACTTTCTGGATCTTCAGAACTTCTAGTGACTGAGTCCACATCAGAGTTTGTATAACTTCAGAACTTCTGAAGCTTTTCCACTGTTCATACTGAACATGGTGAATGCGAAAGCGTTGCTTGGGTCGCTCTTTATACACAGTGCTTCTGATTTGTGTGAGATTGAGTTGAGGTCAGAGCCTGTAAATAGCACACTCAGAAAAACACGTTAGAGTACCACAATTGTTCATATCAAAAGGTTAACTTGTAATCATCAAAACATAGAGTTGTACTACTAGATCAAAACTTGATCTTACAGCTGTAAGTCAGATCGATGGCTCTGTTCTGTTTAACAGCAAGAGGAAGAACAACATATATAAGATCAGATTATCTGAGTTGGAGGCTCAAAATGTGAAGTGCCTTCTGTCTGTTAATGAAGAGCAATGGGTATGGCATAGACGGTTAGGGCATGCCAGTATGAGAAAGATTTCTCAGCTGAGCAAGCTAAACCTTGTCAGGGGCTTGCCCACTCTTAAGTTCGCTTCAGACGCTCTTTGTGAAGCATGTCAGAAAGGAAAATTCACAAAAGTCCCTTTCAAGGCAAAGAATGTTGTCTCAACCTCAAGGCCGTTGGAACTTCTGCATATCGACCTTTTTGGACCAGTGAAAACTGAGTCTATTGGTGGCAAGAGATATGGGATGGTCATCGTTGACGACTATAGCCGCTGGACATGGGTAAAGTTTCTAACCCGCAAGGATGAGTCTCATGCTGTGTTCTCTACCTTCATAGCCCAAGTGCAAAACGAGAAGGCTTGTAGGATTGTGCGTGTCAGAAGTGACCATGGTGGAGAGTTTGAGAGTCTGTTTGATTCCTATGGAATTGCACATGATTTCTCTTGTCCCAGAACTCCTCAACAGAATGGTGTTGTTGAGAGGAAGAACAGAACTCTTCAGGAGATGGCTAGAACCATGCTCCAAGAAACTGGCATGGCTAAGCACTTTTGGGCAGAGGCAGTAAACACAGCGTGTTACATTCAGAACAGAATCTCTGTGAGACCAATTCTGAATAAGACTCCCTATGAATTGTGGAAGAACATAAAACCCAACATTTCTTACTTTCATCCTTTTGGTTGTGTTTGTTATGTTTTTAATACTAAGGATAAATTGCATAAATTTGATGCTAAGTCTTCTAAATGTTTATTACTTGGTTATTCTGAGAGATCTAAAGGCTTGAGATTTTATAATACTGATGCTAAAACTATTGAAGAATCTATTCATGTTAGATTTGACGATAAGCTTGACTCTGACCAGTCAAAGCTAGTTGAGAAATTTGCAGATTTAAGTATAAATGTTTCTGACAAAGGCAAAGCTCCAGAGGAAGCTGAGCCAGAGGAAGATGATCCAGAAGAAGAAGCTGGTCCCTCTGATTCACAAACTCTGAAGAAGAGCAGAATCACTGCAGCTCATCCTAAGGAATTGATTATGGGCAACAAAGACGAACCAGTCAGAACCAAATCAGCCTTCAGACCCTCACGGTAACAACACCGTACTGGGAGAGGTCGGCTCTGATACCATTTGTAACATCCCGATCTGACGACTGGCCTCACGGTAACAACACGAGTCTTTTCAGTGCGCTTTGTCCTCACTCGCGCACTTCCCGGGAAAACTTCCCAGGAGGTCACCCATCACGATATTGCTCCAAGGCAAGCACACTTAACCATGGAGTTCTTATCAGTTGGGCTCCCGAAAAGAAGTTGCAACTTGTTGTCATGAGTAGTACCAATCAAATCTTTTATGCCCTCTTCAACTGTATAGTCCATCCCTGTACAGTCTCGGAATACCTCTTGTTCGGGTGTGAGATCGGTTCATTCATGTGCCCCTCCGCCTAGAAGCCTGCCAGGAGCCGCTCCTTGTCCGTGCCTCACTGCACCGGCGATCACTCCCCGCCGTCGTCGGCCCCGGGCGTCACAGGCTTGTAAGACCTGAATTTTCAGAACAAGCTAGTTTCCGACTCACGCGTAGGATCAGTGTAAGCGTGACAGGAGTTTGATATTTGAGGAAGATTAATGAAGAAGAAAGTTCAGGAATTGCTTGAGGAATGTTGCGTAGTCGTTTTCGGAGTTAGTGCGAGTCGTCTGCACACTTGCCTTAGGGCGAGCGTGTCCAGATTAGGCTATTTCGCTCTTAAAGCAACGTTTTAAGTGAGATTTCGAACTCTCGGAAAATTTAAAGATTCTCTTTATTTTTCCATCGACCAGCGTTTCAATTCGGAACTCTGGACTGTACGCACGATAGGTTTCACTTTTCGGATGTCCGCCGACGCTAATTTCTTTGCTTCGAAACCCTATTTTCGAGCAATGGATGAAGACTTTTTCTATTCGGGACTTCTAACGAAGATTCCGTCCGCGTTGCCAGACTTGTTTCGACGTTTCTAATCTTTCTTCAGTAGGAAGTTTTGTCGTCCGAGCATCACAGCAAAAAGTAGTTTTTCGGGGCAGATTAACCGACACCGCTTTTGAGTTTTTCGATATCGTTTTTCCCAAATCCTAGATATTCGTTTTGAGTTCTGGAATTCCGACGCTAGAGTCTCTCTTAGAATTTCTCGGTGATCGTGCTGCAAAAAATCGGAATCGCGAAATTTTCATTTTCCCGCGATTTCACCCGCCTATAAATAGGCGAAAAAGCGAAATCCTCTTCATTTTCACCCATTTTGGCCGAGAATTGTAGAGAGAGAGGGAGAGGAGAGATTTTCGCGAAATCTTGACCAATCTTCGTGCAGTTCGTCCCTACTTCTAGGTATCGAGGTAACTATCATGAATCCTGCCTCTGATTTCTGTTTCTGCTGAGTTTCTGAAGTCGTTTCTGTGCTCTAAGTTTTGAGCTTTTTCTAAAATTGTCCGATTTCTCTGTTTTCTCGCTTGGGTTATGTTCCTTATGTTCCCCTGAGTCTAAAACCTCTGTCAGTAAACTCTGATTTCGATTCATTTGTCCAGGATCTGAAAAATTGACTCAAAACTCTTTTTGTCTCACATTTCGAAACTTTATTGTCGTAAAGACTTAATCTGACTTCGTGCCTTTAGGATTTGTTGTCACGGATGTCATGAGGATCGTTGCTGTCAAATTTGTTTTCAGAACTGATAACTTTGAAGTTTTGAGCCTTTATTTTGGACCAAAATGCCCCTGCGTAGTCGTATTTCGACCCGATTGTCCGAAAATTGTTCTGACAGTTTCTTTGCCTTAGTTTTACCCTAAAACTACCTTGTAAACTGACTTGATCGAAGAAAAAGAGCCGAAGCCCTTTTCTCCTTATGGCCGTGGGTTATTTCCTAAGGGGGGGGGGGAGTTTTTCGTTTTCGAAAGCTTGTCCTTTCGTACCCGTTTGTCGTATTCTGAAGCTTTGATGCTTTGTCTATCGTTTATGTATTGTTTTGCGATCGAACTAATCGATTTTGTTTGAATTCTGCTTTGTTTTTCTCCGAGGTTCAGTTGAAGGAACTTTGGAATATTCAGAGCAACTGTTTGAGGACAACCTTGATTTCGAAGCTGGAACAGCTCGAGGTTAGGGCAACTTACTATATATTAGCTATGAATGCATGATAGGCGTCGATCAATTCGACTTATGCTTTACTTTGATGTTGATTATGTTGATGAACTGATGTTGTGATGTTGTGCTTTGCTGGATTGTGCGTTTTGACGCGACTTCGGAGTGGAGATTCATTGATCTGGTGATCTTTGATGTTTCGGGTTGGATGAGCAACCCTAGGCAAGTTCAAACGAGGGGTTTGGGACTTAGCCATTTATTGGGATTCGTTGGTTTACTTAGACTTTCCCCGGGAAACTTCTTTTGGGTGGTTGGTTTTCGGAAAACCTAGAATAGATAGAATTTTATAAACTAGAGACTTTGGGAGACTTAGACTTTGAGAAATAAACTCATAACCTGACTAATTCAATTCGAAACGTTTTTACTAAATGAATAGTTATAGGAGAACTAAAGGCGAAAACATTTACGAAAGACGGGGAAAAGTCGACCTTTGTTGTGGGTTTGGAGAGTTATCGGAATTGGGGAAAGCCACTAAGGTGAGCTATGGTGATGATTGAAGTCACCGAGTACTTTAGTACTCTTGGGGAGTGTTGTGGAGCCGTGTTGTATTGACCGACACCTAGTGCTCTTGTTGTTTGGGCTGTGTTGTATTGACCGACACTAGACCCTTGTGTTTTCTTGTTGGAGTTGTGTTGTATTGACCGACACTTACTCCGAGTTGTGTTGTATTGACCGACACTAACTCATGGGTTGTTGAGATTGGGTTGTGAGCTAGACACTTTCGTGGTAAGGACGATTCGTTGTTTGGCTAACCACGTTGCATTCAATCGGGTGAATAACGGGAATGGTTCACCTGTGCATATCATGGTGAATAACGGGAATGGTTCACCTTGCATTAATGATGAATAACGGGAATGGTTCATCATTCGGTGAATAACGGGAATGGTTCACCAAGGATGAATAACGGGAATGGTTCATCCAGGATGGATTTCATCCAGGATGGATAACGGGAATGGTCCATCCATAGTGAAAATGCTTCACTTGTGGCGAACGGGAACGCGTCACAAATCCGGATTCATATTGTGCATTTCACGCATACATTCATGCTGACTGAGACTGTGTGCTGTTTGTTTATTGAAGTAAGTTATATATATACCCTGTCACATGTTGAGTGTATATGTACTTATTGCTGTGAGTTGACCCTAGCGCCTTGGCTTTGTTTGTATGTTTGTCTTTGGGCGGTCGGCCTGCTGCCAGATGTCGATGGCTGACTGGTTCTCGACGGTCTCTCCCTCGGGGGGGATCAGATATGAGTTGCTGGATAGGGATGCCCCCACCGCTTCGGTGATCGATGTGGCTGGTCACCGGGCGACGTATAGGGGAAGGGTCATGGAGGACCGGACGGATGAGCGAGGACGCCTGACGAGCGGAGTGCTACAGCGTATGGAGCTGAGTTTTGACTTGCCGCCCTCAGTTCATTGTGGACCAGGCACTGGACATGCACCACCTGCACCACCTCCGACTTCACCTTCTGTTGAGGAGGACCCAGAGGAGATCGAGCCTGCTGCTGCTGCTATATCTGTTGTGCCACCTCCGGCTACTGCCATCGCTTCTACCGACGTGGCGTCGTCCTCTAGGCTTGTACAGCCGAGGAGGGAGTCTGTTGTCCCATCTGTCTCACGTCTCTTATCTTTCTCTTCACCGCACGGCTACCGTGTGGACCCCTTGATGAGGGTGGAGGAGGAGGATGTTCTCACAGGAGAGGTGGATGTGGAGACCGACTCGACTAGGGCGGTGCGCAGGACAGTGAGGAGGGAGGTTATGGATTTGGACACCGAGATGATTACGGTGGATTCCGACTCTGATTCCGAGAGCAGTGGGGAGAGCTACTCGCCGAGCAGCGATGAGGAGGAGGATGATTGGTGAGCTGAGCTGGGAGGGTAGGTTAGGATTAGCGACATTTTTTTTGTGTAGAGCTCTGATCGTCAGTTTCTTTTTGGGACAGGGTAGGTTCCGATGTGTGGCTTTTTGTGTGGTTCTTTTGAGGAGGATCACAGAGAGTCTGTCGGAGTATAGGGGTCTTCCTTTCAGGCCATTTTTGAGTGCCGACTTTCTCTTGGATAACTGTATTTTGATACTTTTACTCACAGTTCTGGGTTGTATATTTGCCTGCGGGCGTACTACTTTGGAGTCACTGCGGCTTCGCGTGACATGGAGTGCAGCCGAGGCTGTACAGATGTATATATTTGTATATCGGTTAGTTTAGTTGTTGGGTGTTGTCTCTACTTCTTTATCGCTTTGATTTAAAGGAAAGAAACGAAAAAAAAATTACCTGTTTTCCGCGTAAAGATTATTTTTGGTTACTAAAGTGACACCTGGAAATTGGGGTGTTACATTGTGGTATCAGAGCTTAGTCGAGTCTTTTGGGAGTCTTTGGGGAATAGGTCTTCTGTGCTAGGTTGTGTGACTCTGCAAAGAGTGAAAATTGATTGTCTGCAGGACGATTTTTCGTTCTAATTGATTGCATGGTTGTTTAACCATATGTAATAGTTTGGTGCTATTCTACGAGTAGGACTAACAGTTTTCTTGGGGCTTACAGACGATGGTGAACACGAATCAGCTAGCGGAGATGATGGCCACTATGGCCCAGGCAATGACTAACCAAGCGAATGACAATGCTTTGAGACGTGCTGCTGAGGAAGCGCGTGATCAACACCAGCGTCAGAGGGAGGCGACTCTGGATCAGAACAAAGGTTTGAATGACTTCAGGAGACAGGATCCACCTAAGTTTTCGGGAGGTACTGACCCGGACAAAGCGGAACTCTGGATAGAGGAGATTGAGAAGATCTTTGGAGTGTTACAGACTGCTGAGGGAGCCAAAGTGGGGCTGGCAACCTATCTGTTGTTGGGAGATGCTGAATACTGGTGGAGAGGCGCCAGAGGAATGATGGAGGCAAATCATGTGGAGGTGAACTGGAATTCTTTTCGAACAGCTTTTCTCGAGAAGTATTTCCCAGACAGTGCTCGTGACGAGCGTGAATCACAGTTTCTGACTCTGAAACAAGGAAGCATGACCATTCCGGAGTATGCTGCCAAGTTAGAGTCTCTGGCAAAGTACTTTCGGTTTTTCCTTGATCAAGTTGATGAACCCTACATGTGCAAGAGATTTGTGAGGGGATTGAGGCCTGATATTGAAGATTCGGTGAGACCGTTGGGGATCATGAGATTCCAGGCATTGGTTGAGAAGGCAACTGAGGTGGAATTGATGAAGAATCGGAGATACAACAGGGCTGGAACAGGAGGACCGGTGAGGTCGACACCACAGAGTTTTCAGGGAAAAGGGAGGTTTCAGGCGAGGAAGCCATATCAACGTCCTGCGGGGAGAGGGTTTACCCCGGGATCTTACAAGCCTATGGCTGCTGCTACTTCTGGAGGGTCGGGAAGCCGTACCCCAAACCGTGAAGTGACTTGTTTCCGTTGTGGAGGAACGGGACACTATGCAAACAATTGCACGAGGCCACCAAGATGCTACAATTGCAACAAATCTGGGCATCTGGCTACGGAATGCAAGGCACCGAAGGTTGAACCGGCTGTGAATGCTGTTAGTGGGAAGCGCCCAGTGGCTAAGGGAAGAGTGTATACAATGGATGGAGAAGAAGCTGAAGGAGCTGATGGGTTGATCAGAGGAGAATGTGAAATTGACGGTAATCTTCTAACTGTACTCTTTGATTCTGGTGCAACTCATTCATTTGTCTCTAAGGATTGCGTATCAAGACTGCATCTGCCTATTACTACTTTGAGTTTTGATCTTATGGTAACTACACCTGCTAGGACTCTAATTGCTAATGCCGCATGCATGCACTGTTCAGTAGTATATAAAGATAGAACTTTTCATGCCAACCTAGTATGTCTACCCCTTAAAAACCTAGATGTAATCCTCGGGATGGATTGGTTATCCCACTACCATTGTCTTTTGGACTGTAGTCGAAAGAAAGTGGTGTTCCCGGACTCGGATCTTTTCGAGTATCTTTCTATTAACCACATTAGTGCATCGTTGAGCGAGGGCACTCAGAAGTACTTTTCATTGCTAAGTCTGGAGGGGAAGAAGGAATCGGATATTCAAGGTATTCCGGTGGTTCGAGATTTTGCGGATGTTTTTCCTGGAGATGTACCTGGACTGCCGCCTGTACGCGATGTGGAGTTTGTGATCGACATTGTACCCGGAACTGGACCGATTTCGATTGCACCTTACCGTATGGCACCTGCGGAGTTAGCGGAGTTGAAATCTCAGTTGGAGGATCTTTCGGCAAAAGGATTCATTCGACCAAGTGTTTCACCGTGGGGAGCGCAAGTGTTGTTAATTAAGAAGAAAGACGGAAGGTCGAGATTATGTGTGGATTATCGACAACTGAACAAGGCGACGATCAAGAACAGATACCCGTTGCCGAGGATAGATGATTTGATGGATCAATTACGAGGGGCTGCTGTATTTTCCAAGATAGACTTGAAATCAGGCTATCATCAGATCAGAGTGAAGACTGAGGATATACCGAAGACTGCATTCAGAACACGCTACGGACACTACGAGTACCTAGTGATGCTGTTTGGAGTGACAAATGCACCTGCTGTTTTCATGGATTACATGAACCGCATCTTTCATGAATTCTTAGATCGGTTTGTGGTGGTGTTTATTGATGATATACTGATATACTCGAAGGATGCAACGGAACATGAAGGACATTTGCGACAAGTTTTACAAGTGTTGAGAGAGAAGAAGCTGTATGCGAACCCTTCCAAGTGTGAATTTTGGCTGGAGAAAGTCAATTTCTTAGGCCATGTTATCTCAAAGGAAGGCATAGCTGTGGATCCGGCGAAAGTGGAGACTGTTTTGGCTTGGGAGCAACCGAAGACAGTGACGGAGATCAGAAGTTTTGTGGGTTTGGCTGGATACTATAGACGCTTCATTGAGGGATTTGCCAAGATCGTTGGACCTTTGACTCAATTGACGAGGAAGGATCAACCTTTTGCATGGACTGAGGCGTGTGAATCAAGTTTTCAGACTCTGAAGGAACGTTTGACGACGTCACCTGTGCTTATTTTGCAGCAACCGGAGGAACCTTATGAGGTTTATTGTGATGCTTCGTATCAAGGCTTGGGATGTGTGTTGATGCAACATCGAAAAGTGGTGGCTTATGCTTCGAGACAGTTGAAGACGCATGAGAAGAACTATCCGACTCATGATTTGGAGTTAGCTGCCATTGTGTTTTCGCTGAAAATCTGGAGACATTACCTCTATGGTTGTACTTTCACGATATTTAGCGATCACAAGAGCCTTAAATACTTGTTTGATCAGAAGGAGTTGAACATGAGGCAACGAAGATGGATGGAGTTCATCAAAGACTATGAGTTTACGTTGCAATATCACCCTGGGAAGGCGAATGTAGTTGCTGATGCTTTGAGCAGAAAGATGCATGTCTCGTCAATGATGGTTAAAGAGCTGGAGTTACTGGAACAATTTCGAGATATGAGTCTAGGTGTGACACCGTCTGAGGGAAAGTTGAAGTTCGGTATGATCAGAATTGCCAGTGGACTGATGGAAGAGGTTAGAGAGCAACAACTGCAAGATGAGTTTCTGCTGGAGAAGAGGAACTTAGTGATTCAAGGGAAAGACCCGGAATTCAAGATCGGAACTGACGATATCTTAAGATGCAAGGACAGAGTGTGTGTACCCAATAATCTAGAATTGAGAAGGCTGATCATGGATGAAGGGCACAAGAGCAAATGAAGTATTCATCCGGGAATGACCAAGATGTATCAAGATTTGAAGCTGAATTTCTGGTGGCCAGGAATGAAGAAACAAGTGGCCGAGTATGTAGCTGCATGTTTGACTTGTCAGAAGGCAAAGGTAGAGCATCAAAGACCTGCTGGTATGCTACAGAGTTTAGACGTGCCAGAATGGAAATGGGATAGTATATCCATGGATTTTGTGGTGGCTTTGCCAAGAACACAGAAGAGACACGATTCGATTTGGGTGATTGTGGATCGTTTGACCAAGTCAGCGCATTTTCTACCAGTGAGAACTACCTACAATGTGGAGAAGTTGGCTGAGATCTATGTGGCGGAGATTGTGAGACTACATGGGGTTCCGACAAGTATTGTGTCTGATCGGGATCCAAAGTTTAATTCGCACTTTTGGGGAGCTCTTCATGATGCGTTAGGAACCAAGCTGAGGTTGAGTTCGGCGTATCATCCACAAACGGATGGGCAAACAGAAAGAACTATTCAGTCGCTAGAGGATCTACTACGGGCTTGTGTGTTAGATAACAGAGGAAGCTGGAATGATCTTCTGCCATTGGTTGAATTCACCTACAACAATAGTTTCCATGCGAGCATTGGGATGGCACCGTATGAAGCTTTGTATGGTCGGAAGTGTAGGACACCTTTGTGTTGGTATCAAGATGGGGAGAGTTTGTTGATTGGGCCAGAAATGCTGCAACAGACGACTGAGAAGGTTAAGCAGATCAGAGAACAAATGAGAGCTTCACAGAGCAGACAGAAGAGTTATGCTGATCAGAGACGTAGAACCCTAGAGTTTGAGGAAGGTGACCATGTGTTTCTACGAGTTACTCAGACTACGGGGGTTGGACGAGCTATTAAGTCAAGGAAGCTTGCGCCAAAGTTTATTGGGCCTTATCAAATCACCCGACGTGTTGGACCAGTTGCATATCAGATTGCACTACCACCATTTCTTTCCAACATTCATGATGTATTTCATGTGTCGCAGTTGAGGAAGTACATTCCAGACCCGACTCATGTGATCGTGCCAGACAACGTTGAACTGAAGGATGATTTGACTTTTGAGACACCGCCAGTGAGTATTGGGGATAGAAGGGTGAAACAGCTGAGGGGAAAGCAGATTCCGTTGGTAAAGGTGATATGGAACAAGGATACGGGGGATGCTACATGGGAATTGGAAGATAAGATCAAGGAACTGTACCCCGGACTTTTTACTGAACTCTGAGTTTCGAGGACGAAACTTTCTTTTTGGAGGGGAGTATTGTAAGACCTGAATTTTCAGAACAAGCTAGTTTCCGACTCACGCGTAGGATCAGTGTAAGCGTGACAGGAGTTTGATATTTGAGGAAGATTAATGAAGAAGAAAGTTCAGGAATTGCTTGAGGAATGTTGCGTAGTCGTTTTCGGAGTTAGTGCGAGTCGTCTGCACACTTGCCTTAGGGCGAGCGTGTCCAGATTAGGATATTTCGCTCTTAAAGCAACGTTTTAAGTGAGATTTCGAACTCTCGGAAAATTTAAAGATTCTCTTTATTTTTCCATCGACCAGCGTTTCATTTCGGAACTCTGGACTGTACGCACGATAGGTTTCACTTTTCGGATGTCCGCCGACGCTAATTTCTTTGCTTCGAAACCCTATTTTCGAGCAATGGATGAAGACTTTTTCTATTCGGGACTTCTAACGAAGATTCCGTCCGTGTTGCCAGACTTGTTTCGACGTTTCCAATCTTTCTTCAGTAGGAAGTTTTGTCGTCCGAGCATCACAGCAAAAAGTAGTTTTTCGGGGCAGATTAACCGACATCGCTTTTGAGTTTTTCGTTTTTCCCAAATCCTAGATATTCGTTTTGAGTTCTGGAATTCCGACGCTAGAGTCTCTCTTAGAATTTCTCGGTGATCGTGCTGCAAAAAATCGGAATCGCGAAATTTTCATTTTCCCGCGATTTCACCCGCCTATAAATAGGCGAAAAAGCGAAATCCTCTTCATTTTCACCCATTTTGGCCGAGAATTGTAGAGAGAGAGGGAGAGGAGAGATTTTCGCGAAATCTTGACCAATCTTCGTGCAGTTCGTCCCTACTTCTAGGTATCGAGGTAACTATCATGAATCCTGCCTCTGATTTCTGTTTCTGCTGAGTTTCTGAAGTCGTTTCTGTGCTCTAAGTTTTGAGCTTTTTCTAAAATTGTCCGATTTCTCTGTTTTCTCGCTTGGGTTATGTTCCTTATGTTCCCCTGAGTCTAAAACCTCTGTCAGTAAACTCTGATTTCGATTCATTTGTCCAGGATCTGAAAAATTGACTCAAAACTCTTTTTGTCTCACATTTCGAAACTTTATTGTCGTAAAGACTTAATCTGACTTCGTGCCTTTAGGATTTGTTGTCACGGATGTCATGAGGATCGTTGCTGTCAAATTTGTTTTCAGAACTGATAACTTTGAAGTTTTGAGCCTTTATTTTGGACCAAAATGCCCCTGCGTAGTCGTATTTCGACCCGATTGTCCGAAAATTGTTCTGACAGTTTCTTTGCCTTAGTTTTACCCTAAAACTACCTTGTAAACTGACTTGATCGAAGAAAAAGAGCCGAAGCCCTTTTCTCCTTATGGCCGTGGGTTATTTCCTAAGGGGGGGGGGGGAGTTTTTCGTTTTCGAAAGCTTGTCCTTTCGTACCCGTTTGTCGTATTCTGAAGCTTTGATGCTTTGTCTATCGTTTATGTATTGTTTTGCGATCGAACTAATCGATTTTGTTTGAATTCTGCTTTGTTTTTCTCCGAGGTTCAGTTGAAGGAACTTTGGAATATTCAGAGCAACTGTTTGAGGACAACCTTGATTTCGAAGCTGGAACAGCTCGAGGTTAGGGCAACTTACTATATATTAGCTATGAATGCATGATAGGCGTCGATCAATTCGACTTATGCTTTACTTTGATGTTGATTATGTTGATGAACTGATGTTGTGATGTTGTGCTTTGCTGGATTGTGCGTTTTGACGCGACTTCGGAGTGGAGATTCATTGATCTGGTGATCTTTGATGTTTCGGGTTGGATGAGCAACCCTAGGCAAGTTCAAACGAGGGGTTTGGGACTTAGCCATTTATTGGGATTCGTTGGTTTACTTAGACTTTCCCCGGGAAACTTCTTTTGGGTGGTTGGTTTTCGGAAAACCTAGAATGGATAGAATTTTATAAACTAGAGACTTTGGGAGACTTAGACTTTGAGATATAAACTCATAACCTGACTAATTCAATTCGAAACGTTTTTACTAAATGAATAGTTATAGGAGAACTAAAGGGGAAAACATTTACGAAAGACGGGGAAAAGTCGACCTTTGTTGTGGGTTTGGAGAGTTATCGGAATTGGGGAAAGCCACTAAGGTGAGCTATGGTGATGATTGAAGTCACCGAGTACTTTAGTACTCTTGGGGAGTGTTGTGGAGCCGTCTTGTATTGACCGACACCTAGTGCTCTTGTTGTTTGGGCTGTGTTGTATTGACCGACACTAGACCCTTGTGTTTTCTTGTTGGAGTTGTGTTGTATTGACCGACACTTACTCCGAGTTGTGTTGTATTGACCGACACTAACTCATGGGTTGTTGAGATTGGGTTGTGAGCTAGACACTTTCGTGGTAAGGACGATTCGTTGTTTGGCTAACCACGTTGCATTCAATCGGGTGAATAACGGGAATGGTTCACCTGTGCATATCATGGTGAATAACGGGAATGGTTCACCTTGCATTAATGATGAATAACGGGAATGGTTCATCATTCGGTGAATAACGGGAATGGTTCACCAAGGATGAATAACGGGAATGGTTCATCCAGGATGGATTTCATCCAGGATGGATAACGGGAATGGTCCATCCATAGTGAAAATGCTTCACTTGTGGCGAACGGAAACGCGTCACAAATCCGGATTCATATTGTGCATTTCACGCATACATTCATGCTGACTGAGACTGTGTGCTGTTTGTTTATTGAAGTAATGTTAGAGCCATAACATGCTAGGATTACTTATATGCTTATACAACAACTTATATATATACCCTGTCACATGTTGAGTGTATATGTACTTATTGCTGTGAGTTGACCCTAGCGCCTTGGCTTTGTTTGTATGTTTGTCTTTGGGCGGTCGGCCTGCTGCCAGATGTCGATGGCCGACTAGTTCTCGACGGTCTCTCCCTCGGGGGGGATCAGATATGAGTTGCTGGATAGGGATGCCCCCACCGCTTGGGTGATCGATGTGGCTGGTCACCGGGCGACGTATAGGGGAAGGGTCATGGAGGACCGGACGGATGAGCGAGGACGCCTGACGAGCGGAGTGCTACGGCGTATGGAGCTGAGTTTTGACTTGCCGCCCTCAGTTCATTGTGGACCAGGCACTGGACATGCACCACCTGCACCACCTCCGACTTCACCTTTTGTTGAGGAGGACCCAGAGGAGATCGAGCCTGCTGCTGCTGCTATATCTGTTGTGCCACCTCCGGCTACTGCCATCGCTTCTACCGACGTGGTGTCGTCCTCTAGGCTCGTACAGCCGAGGAGGGAGTCTGTTGTCCCATCTGTCTCACGTCTCTTATCTTTCTCTTCACCGCACAGCTACCGTGTGGACCCCTTGATGAGGGTGGAGGAGGAGGATGTTCTCACAGGAGAGGTGGATGTGGAGACCGGCTCGACTAGGGCGGTGCGCAGGACAGTGAGGAGGGAGGTTATGGATTTGGACATCGAGATGATTACGGTGGATTCCGACTCTGATTCCGAGAGCAGTGGGGAGAGCTACTCGCCGAGCAGCGATGAGGAGGAGGATGATTGGTGAGCTGAGCTGGGAGGGTAGGTTAGGATTAGCGACATTTTTTTTGTGTAGAGCTCTGATCGTCAGTTTCTTTTTGGGACAGGGTAGGTTCCGATGTGTGGCTTTTTGTGTGGTTCTTTTGAGGAGGATCACAGAGAGTCTGTCGGAGTATAGGGGTCTTCCTTTCACGCCATTTTTGAGTGCCGACTTTCTCTTGGATAACTGTATTTTGATACTTTTACTCACAGTTCTGGGTTGTATATTTCCCTGCGGGCGTACTACTTTGGAGTCACTGCGGCTTCGCGTGACATGGAGTGCAGCCGAGGCTGTACAGATGTATATATTTGTATATCGGTTAGTTTAGTTGTTGGGTGTTGTCTCTACTTCTTTATCGCTTTGATTTAAAGGAAAGAAACGAAAAAAAAATTACCTGTTTTCCGCGTAAAGATTATTTTTGGTTACTAAAGTGACACCTGGAAATCGGGGTGTTACAAAGACTAGAAGCAATCAGACTGTTGATCTCTTTCTCAGTAAATCACAACATAATTCTACATCAGATGGATGTTAAGAGTGCCTTCCTAAATGGATATATATCAGAGGAAGTCTACGTTCACCAACCCCCAGGTTTTGAGGATGAAAAGAACTCAGACCATGTGTTCAAATTGAAGAAGTCACTCTATGGTCTGAAGCAAGCTCCCAGAGCATGGTATGAGAGACTCAGCTCATTCCTTCTGGAGAATAAGTTTGTAAGGGGTAAAGTAGATACAACTCTCTTTTGCAAAACTTACAAAGATGATATCTTAATTGTGCAAATTTATGTTGATGATATTATATTTGGTTCTGCTAATCAATCTCTATGCAAAGAATTTTCTGAGATGATGCAGGCTGAATTTGAGATGAGTATGATGGGAGGACTCAAGTACTTTCTGGGTATACAAGTTGATCAAACACCAGAAGGAACATATATCCATCAGAGCAAGTACACTAAAGAACTTCTGAAGAAGTTCAATATGCTGGAATCTACAGTGGCCAAGACTCCAATGCATCCTACATGCATTCTGGAGAAAGAAGATGAAAGTGGTAAAGTATGTCAGAAGCTCTATCGCGGTATGATAGGTTCACTTTTATACTTAACTGCATCTAGGCCAGATATATTGTTTAGTGTTCATCTATGTGCTCGTTTCCAATCAGATCCAAGGGAAACCCACTTAACTGCTGTTAAGAGGATCCTAAGGTATCTGAAAGGTACCACTAACCTTGGCTTGATGTATAAGAAAACATCAGAGTATAAGCTTTCAGGTTATTGTGATGCTGATTATGCTGGAGATAGAACAGAGAGAAAAAGCACTTCTGGAAATTGTCAATTTCTGGGAAGCAACTTAATCTCATGGGCAAGCAAGAGGCAATCAACCATTGCACTATCAACTGCAGAGGCAGAATATATCTCAGCAGCAATATGCAGCACTCAGATGCTCTGGATGAAACATCAGCTGGAGGATTATCAGATCCTAGAGAGCAATATCCCAATTTATTGTGATAACACTGCTGCAATTTCATTGAGTAAGAATCCTATCTTACATTCAAGGGCAAAACACATTGAGGTAAAGTATCATTTTATTAGAGATTATGTACAGAAGGGCGTACTTCTTCTGAAGTTTGTTGATACTGACCATCAATGGGCAGATATCTTTACAAAGCCCTTAGCAGAGGATAGATTTAATTTCATTCTGAAAAACCTGAATATGGACTTTTGTCCAGTATGAAGATGGATCAGAACATCTGACTATGATACTTCTTCATTAGAAGATGTCTAGTCCAGAAGGTAACTCTATCAGAGTTTATGTACCCACTAGTGTTGACTCTGAAGCTGAGACAGTAAACGTGTGTCAGTTTCTCTGATGCATAGTTCCTTGTGCCCGTGCTGACTAGTCTGTTGTAATGAGTGTGATGTGCTTTTCTCCTGCGTGTGATAGGTGTATTTACTGTTACTATCATGTCTTTAATTTTTAACCGTTGATCTTAAATTGCTTTTTGAATCAACAACGGTTATTTGTCAAAACCCACTATACACACACGATCTCCTACACTTTCGGTTTTTACTCTCTCTCTTCAGTATTTTCAAAAACCGCTTACCCACGATCTCTCTCTCGCTCTCTATTCATCTTTCAACTTCATCTTCAACCCTAAACCTTCAACCGCTCCAACAATGGTGAGACAAACCAGAATTGAAGCCGCTGAAGCAACCAGTTTCCCTCACATGGTAGTGGGTCAAGCTACAGGCCAATTGGGTCCTGAAGCTCCTGATCAAGGTCAAGTTCAAGGGCAGATGATTCCGATTGCAGAACGGGGCTGTGCCGTTCACTGCGTGTATGCTCCTGAAGAACTTCAAGTACTGGCAGAATGGAGATTCGACCTCGACAATCTTGCTGCAAATGGGTATGATCTTCGTCCTGAAGTCCGTGTTCAAGGCTGGGAAAATTACTTCAACAGGCTTCGAGGACCGGTGTATGACAAATTGGTCAAGGAATTCTGGAAGCACGCTGACTGCGATGACACTCAGGTGGTCTCCCACATTGCTGGAAGGAGAATCATAATTACTGAGAAGTCATTCGTGAATCTGCTGGGTGCAGAAACTGCCCGTGGGTATCGATTCCAACTCACTGAATCGAAGCTGAAACCCAAAACGAAGGATGAGACCAACAAGGCCCTGTACACCACTTACAAACCGGGCAAGACTGATTACAAGGTGGTGGATCTTCATCCCAAGCTCAGAATCTGGCACAAGATTCTGCTGCACTGTATCAACCAGAGGCCAAAGGGCAGTTCCCCAGATTACATCAACTTCTGCCAGAAGGCGATGTTATTCTTCATCCAAGACAAGAAGAAGATCTGCCTCCCCTTCTTCTTGTTCTCTTACTTGAAGGAGTGTATCAAGAAGTCCAGAACTACTGCCTCCATCAAGTCCGCCATCAAGTATATCCCCTTTGGGAGATTGCTATCAGATCTCTTCATTGAGAGCAACCTCGTGCAAGATCTGATCAATGCTGGATGCACAGAGGATCTGACCACCATCGTCAGTGATGTCTTCACTGCTAATTCTCTGAAGAAGATGGGTCTGGTCAAGAAGAAAATTGCCCCAGCTCATGAAGATACATCTTCTGAAATCAGACAGAGAAGGGTGCCTCTGAACGACTACCCTTTGTGGACCCAGGCAGACAATCCAGAAGCTATCAGGTGCTATGTACAAGATCTAAGGGCGCAAGGCTTTGAGATTGATGTCGATGAATTCTTCAGAAGGCTGCCACCAGCTCAAGAGTTTGACTCTCCTCCCAAGAGGAAGGTTCAGAGGAAGATGGTCTTAGAAGAATCCTCTGAGGAATCTGATGTCCCTCTGATGAGGAAGAAGAAGGCTGACCAGACCAAGAGGAAACATGATGAAACCAGCAAGCTAGATGATGGTGATGATGGTGATAATGAGGATGGTCCCCCTCCACCAAAGAAGAAGAAGCATGTCAGAATGGTGGTGAAGCCTACCCGGGTGGAACCAGCTGCTCAAGTGGTCAGAAGAATTGAAACTCCTTCCAGAGTGACTAGATCATCTGCTCAATCATCAAGTAAGTATGCTGTTGATTCTGATGATGATTTGAATTTATTTGATGCACTCCCCACCTCTGCTATGCTCAAACGATCTCCAAACCCACTCACTCCCATTCCTGAGTCCCAACCAGCTGCACAAACCACCTCTCCACCCAATTCCCCAAGGTCTTCATTTTTCCAACCTTCTCCAAATGAAGCACCTCTCTGGAACATGCTTCAGAACCAACCTTCTAGACAAGATACACCAACCTCTCCCATCACAATCCAACAAGAACCAATCATTCTTGAACCCCCTGGACCTGAACTTACCATTCCTGTCCAACCACAACCAGAACCAGAACCCAGAACGTCTGATCACTCTGTCCCCAGAGCATCAGCACGTAAGGTTGCCAGAACAACTGATACAGACTCCTCCACAGCCTATACACCTGTGTCATTCCCAACCAATGTTGCTGACTCCTCACATTCCAATAACTCTGAATCAATTAGAAAATTCATGGAGGTCAGAAAAGAAAAGGTGTCTACCATAGAAGAATATTACCTCACCTGTTCAAGCCCTAGGAGATATCCTGGCCCTAGACCTGAACGTCTAGTTGACCCAGATGAACCTATCTTGGCCAATCCCTTACATGAGGCAGACCCTTTGGCTCAACAGGCTCAACCTGACCCTGTCCAACAAGAGCCAGTTCAACCAGACCCAGAACAATCTGTGTCTAACCACTCTTCGGTTAGATCACCCAATCCTCTGGTTGACACTTCTGAACCACACCTTGGAGCCTCTGAACCTCATGTCCAAACCTTTGACATTGGCTCTCCCCAAGGTGCCTCTGAAGCTAACAGCAGCAATCACCCAACCTCTCCAGAAACCAACCTCTCCATCGTTCCCTACACTTACCTCAGACCCACCTCTCTCTCTGAGTGCATCAATATTTTCCATCATGAAGCTTCTTTGATGCTACGCAACGTACAAGGTCAGACTGACCTGAGTGAGAATGTTGAGTCTGTGGCTAAAGAGTGGAATAGTCTGAGCACTTGGCTAGTAGCTCAGGTTCCAGTTATGATGCAGCATCTAACTGCGGAAAGGGATTAGAGGATCGAGGCTGCAAAGCAGAGGTTTGCAAGAAGGGTGGCTCTTCATGAACAACAACAGAGACATAAGCTCCTTGAAGCTGTTGAAGAGGCCAGAAGAAAGCAAGAGCAAGCGGAAGAAGCTGCCCATCAAGCAGCAGCTCAAGCTGAACAAGCCAGATTAGAGGCAGACCGACTTGAAGCTGAGGCTGATGCCCTTAGATGCCAAGCACTTGCACCAGTAGTGTTTACTCCTGTTGCTTCTGCTTCCATTCCAGCTCCTCAAGCTGCGCAGTTTGTTCCTTCCAGCTCTACACAGTCAAGCTCGTCCAGACTCAACATCATGGAACAACGTCTTGACACTCATGAGTCTATGCTACTGGACATGAAGCAAATGATGATGGAACTTCTGCGTCTATCTGATAAACCCTAGTCTTAGGACTTCTTCGTTTTTCTCTTTTAACCTTGTTTTATTTTGTTAACTTCTGTTTCTTTCTCTTTAAGTTACTTTAGTTATTCTGCTTTATTCGTTTGTGATTATTTATGCATATATATATATATATATATTTGTTAATCTGTGTTTGCAAAATATTTTCTCTTTATTCATAATCCACATGTGTTTACATCATACATATTTTTTTATTTTTCCTAACTTCTAGAATGGAGGATCCCTCCTCATTCTTCTGCACTCTTGGCGCTGCTCTGACTTCTCCTTCTCCAGACGATCCAGTGCATACTGGATGTTGTTGAGACTGTCATTTAGCTCATCCCTCTCCAGAATTTCTTCTGTTGTCTTGAGCTTCTTCTCTAAGATTTCTTTTTCTTCCAGCAGCTTCAGTTCAAGCTGGCTGAGTTCTTGCACTTCCTCCACGAAGGCAAGGAATTCCCTTAAGTCATTCTTTAACTCTGGATGCAGGTCCTCCTCAAGCAGTGTCCTTGTTAGCTCTGAAATGGTACTTGCACCCTCTGGATTCCTTATATTAAGGAACAAGTCCTCCTCAAAGGCCTTCCTTCTGAGCTCTTCCAGTGCTACCATGTATGATGCCATTTTTCTTTTTATGGTATTAATCGAGTTGTGAAGCTTACCCTCCTCTAACCCGCTTTATATATGCTTCATTCTCTCCTTGGAAGTTATTGCTCCTGCAGTTTCTCGAGGTTAAGTCCTTGGTAACTGAAGTTCTCTTTACTCCCGTGGCCGGTGGTAAACGTTCTTCTCCTGCATTAACTCCCTTCTTAATTCGCGTAACTATCATTCTTACCGCGTTTAATTTCTCCATCTTTTCACTCAGTCATTCTCTGAGGGGGAGTACCTTGTACTTCAAGCTGAGTTTTTCACACCCCATGCTTTTTGCTTATGACAAAAAGGGGGAGTACACCCAGGTTTTGATGTGTAAGCTGTGTTAGTGTGATTTATTTTTATTTTTGGAGAATTTAAGAGTTCCACTTTTATGACCATAGATGTGTCAATGGGCAAATACAAGGAATACATTTCACTTCCTCTGAAGTGATTATATTTGACTATGATTTTATTTGACTCTGATATATAGTTGACTCTGATATCACTTAACGTTGACTCTGAATACTTATGCGCTCTGATTATTCTATTTCATCTATGTCATGCGCCTTCACTCTAAACTCTTACGTTTTTTAGCTCAGAATCTAGACTCTTCTAACGTTTTCATTAAGTCTTAGATTCAGGGGGAGCTATGCTCAGAATCAAGCTGTGACTTGGATTCAGATTGAGCAAGATAAACTATTCACATCAGGATAAGTCTGATTCTATATCTCTAAACTCTGAGTGAATTCAGTTTATTGTTTAAGAATTGTTCATCAAAATACTTAGTTTTGTCATCATCAAAAAGGGGTAGATTGTAAGATCAAGTTTTGATCGAGTAGTACAACTCTTATGTTTTGATGATTACAAGTTAACATTTGAGTATGAACAATTATGGTACTCTAACGTGTTTCTCTGAGTGTGCTGTTTACAGGTTCTAACCTCAATTCAATCTCACACGAATCAGAAGCACTGTGCATAAAGAGTGACCCAAGCAACGCTTTCGCAACATCTATGTTCACTATGAACAGTAGAAATGCTTCAGAAGATCTGAAGTTATACAAGCTCTGATGTGGACTCAGTCACTAGAAGTTTTGAAGATCCAGAAGTTCTAATAACCAAGAAACACTGAAGGTTCAGATGTTCTGATGGTGTAGAAGACTCTAAAGATCCAGAAGCTGAATAGTGGAAACTCTGATGTCCAGAAGCAAGAAACTCTTAAGACCATGTACTTCCCTCTGAGTTCAGAATCAGAAGATACAATAGTCAGAGGATCTGTGCTTTCCCTCTGACTCTGATCAACCGGCTTCACAAGTTCCAACATGAAGCATTCCCCTGATCAGAAGTCTCCTAGGTTTAAAGGTCAAGTCACTATCCAAGTACAAAAGCAACTGTACCATCCTGACGACCTACCTAACGTTCTCAGCCACAGCAGAAGCTGGAATTTCCAGAACTGCCCTCCAACGGTAGCATTTCCATGCAGCGTTCAAACCCTAATCCTTGGAGTATAAATAGAGGCTGAAGTTTGAAATATGCGGTCGGAAAGAATTTACACAATCACAAGCAATATTCAAAAACCTTCAAGCATTCTTTCATCTGAATTCATTGTGTTTACTATTAGCTTTTCAGAAGCAAAATCTCTTGTAAACATTCTTTGTTAAACAGTTTGTTTAGTTACCTTTAGGAGATCAAGGTTGATCGGATCCTAGAGAAGACTAAGAGAGTGAATCTTAGTGTGAGCTAAGTCAGTGTAATTGTTAGTCACTTGTAGGTTTCAAGTGCAGTTGTAACACTTTACCTGATTAGTGGATTGCCTTCATTCTAAGAAGGAAGAAATCACCTTGACGGGTGGACTGGATTAGCTTGAGGGATTTATCAAGTGAACCAGGATAAAAATCCTTGTGTGCTTTTCTATCTCTTATCTTTAGCACTTAAATTCTCGAAAGATTTGCTAGAATCTTTAAGGTGGAAGTTTTTACTTGAAAACGTTATTCAAACCCCCCCCCCTTTCTACCGTTTTTCATACCTTCAATAACTCTTAACATCAAGGTACATACTAATTGTTTCCCCGGTGTTACATAATAGAGCATGACTCCCATCACTAATACCATATCTAAAAGACTAGCTACTCCGACTACTCGCGAGAAGCTCGACTGTCCTCAGTACCTGGGCGATGTCGCACAAAACATCATTCCAACAGAAGGGTGAGAACTCATATCATATGGATAAGCATAATAATAAATAATGTAATAGTTTATCTATTCCACATAAATTCTTCACACTTCACTAACAAATAATAAATTATGTAATTTAATATAGTCAATCAATCTCACAGTTATGACAATACTCCATAATTCATAGCATCGAGTAAGCAAATATTATTGTCTCCAATTACCACAACATCAAATCTCAAAAAATATCAAAATTATCATTAATTAGCATCAACAACTCCCTAACACATATGACTCAAGAGAGACCCGTGCAAATGCCTTTGGTACCAAAGTTGTTATCCTTAGCGGTATCACCTCGTCCATTCCAGACAGATAACCACCAATAAAGCCCTCGCTCTAGGCTTTCAAAACCACTCCAGTTTTGAGACAAGTCACTAGCCTCCACGAGAACTAGCAATCATTGCCTCTTGACCATTATGCAGTGTATTGTGCAAAACTCAACTAACATATGCATAGGCAGACCATCTCCAAGTCTTAATTATTTTAGCATATTCATCACCAGCTCAACAATTCACATCATCTCCAATTTCACAAAAAACACACTTACATGTTATCAATCACACAACTTGCAATCACAGTAGCTTAACAACTTAACACATAACATCAATTCAGAAATAACATCATATAATGACCTGTTAAACAGATGTAAATTAAATATAATTCATATATAACAGGTTCTGCAACTGTTATACAAAAACTGGACTCTTCCTAATTTTCCCCAAAAACTCGTCATCTCCCTAAACCATCCCCTCATGCGCGCGCTACCGCGCGCACCACTACCTTCATGCGCCACCTCCCTCACGCGCAACCCTCGCCATGGCCGCAAGCCACCGTGCCTTGCGCATCACCAGGCGCGCAAACCACATCTTTTTTCGAAAACAACATTTGCACCTAAAATGACTCATTTTATTCAAAACGGTTATGAACTGTACAACAACTTAGGCGAATTTTTAAATACCTCAATTACATTCAGAAAAATCCAATATTTTTATCATGATTCCCAATTCACGTTTTGTAAATTCTTGTAAATTTGCAAGTTGAAATTTGAAGTACAAAAGTCATGAAAAATCTAACACTAACAACAATTCGTGAGAAATGAGACAGTTTAACCTATCCTCACTAAAACGCATATAACTCAAGCTAAAGACGTCGGAATGATGTGAAACCAGCGGCAAACGTTTTATAACAGAAAGTACTACAACTTTTATGAAGACTACTTCTTCAAATTCGGTCATTAACACAGCTCGAAATAGGTTCAAGAGCTCGTAAATTTCTGCAGCCGCATGCGCGGCGCGCTACCCCCTCTCATCCACCCACAATTCATAACCCTAAATTCTACTATCCACCTTCAGTTTAGAAAAAACTGCATCCTAGATTTTCTAAACTAGACTTTCTATCATTATCCACTATCATACCAATTCAAAGAACATGAATTCAAACCCTTACCTCTTGAAGATCAAATTCTAGGTTTTCTCCTCTTTTCCCCCCTTCTCTCTTTCACGCTTCTTTTCTTCTGCTCTGCTAACTCCTCCAATTCTCAAATTCTGATTTCTCTCTTTCTATTTCACTCCTAACCCTAAAATAGTCTTATAATGGGCCCCACACCCAATTACTCACTTAATTATCTAATAAAATCACTTAATCACCTTATTATATAATAAAATTTCATAATCACCTTATTATATAGTAAAATCACGTATTTATTCAAATCACTATATAACCTAATAATAATTAAAATCAATTAAAAAATATTCTTCTAATCAGAAAATAGGGTGTTACAACTCTCCCCCACTTAAGAATTTTCGCCCTCGAAAATTTCCTTAAACAAACAACTCGGGGTAGGACTCCTTCTATCCTACTGACCAAAACAGTATTGATTGTGTCATGAACACATATCGAATACAAAAGGAACTAAACATGCTAATAAACCTAGCCTATTGACCGATCATGCTCTGACACCACTAATGTAACACCCTCTAAACACGGCGTAAATATTATAACTTAAATTAGAGTAAAATGCATAACACATAAAGTGTCACACTTATTCTTCAGAAACATAAATCAAAACACATGTCATGCTCCATATAAATATATAAATTTCCAACTTTAGTGTCATAACATCTTATGCATAGCACATAGGATTTATTTTCAACTCCAAAATAAAACATAATCCAAAAATAAATAAGAGAATTCACAAAATAACTCTTAACATCAACGTACAAACTAATCGTTTCCCCGGTGTTACATAATAGAGCATGACTCCAATCACTAATAGCATATCTAAAAGACTAGCTACTCCGACTACTCGCGAGAAGCTCGACTGTACTCAGTACCTGAGAGATGTCGCATAGAACATCATTCCAACAGAAGGGTGAGAACTCATATCATATGGATAAGCATAATAATAAATAATGTAAAAGCTTATCTATTCCACATAAATTCTTCACACTTCACTAACAAATAATAAATTATGTAATTTAATATAATCAATCAATCTCACAGTTATGACAATACTCCATAATTCATAGCATCAAGTAAGCAAATATTATTGTCTCCAATTACCACAACATCACACTCAAAAAATATCACAATTATCATTAATTAGCATCAACAACTCCCTAACACATATGACTCAAGTGAGACCCGTGCAAATGCCTTTGGTACCAAAGTTGTTATCCTTATCGGTATCACCTCGTCCACTCCAGACAGATAACCACCAATAAAGCCCTCGCTCTAGGCTTTCAAAACCACTTCAGTTTTGGGACAAGTCACTAGCCTCCACGAGAACTAGCAAACATTGCCTATTGACAACTAGGCAGTGTATTGTGCAAAACTCAACTAACATATGAATATTCAGACCATCTGCAAGTCTTAATTATTTTAGCATATTCATCACCAGCTCAACAATTTCCATCATCTCCAATTTCACAAAACACACACTTACATGTTATCAATCACACAACTTGCAATCACAGTAGCTTAACAACTAAACACATAACATGAATTCAGAAATAACATCATATAATGAACTATTAGACAGATGTAAATTAAATATAATTCATATATAACAGGTTCTGCAACTGTTATACAAAAACTGGACTCTTCCTAATTTTCCCCAAAAACTCGCTATCTCCCTGCACCATCCCCTCATGCGCGCGCTACCGCGCGCACCACTACCTACATGCGCCACCTCTCTCACGCGCAACCCTCGCCATGGCCGCAAGCCACCGCGCCTTGCGCATCACCAGACGCTCGCACCACATCTTTTTTCGAAATCAACATTTGCACCTAAAATGACTCATTTTATTCAAAACGGTAATAAACTGTACAGCAACTTAGGCAAATTTTTAAATACCTCAAATACATTCAGAAAAATCCAATATTTTTATCATGATTCCCTATTCACGTTTTGTAAATTCCTGTAAATTTGCAAGTTGAAATTCGAAGTACAAAAGTCAGGAAAAATCTAACACTAACAACAGTTTGTGAGAAATGAGATAATTTAACCTATCCTCACTAAAACGCATATAACTCGAGCTAAAGACGTCGGAATGATGTGAAACCAGTGGCAAAAGTTTTATAATAAAATGTGCTACAACGTTTATGAAGACTACTTCTTCAAATTCGGTCATTAACACAGCTCGAAATAGGTTCAAGAGCTCGTAAATTTCTGCAGCCTCATGCGCGGCGCGCTACCCCCTCTCTTCCCCCCACAATTCATAACCCTAAATTCAACTATCCACCTTCAGTTTAGAAAAAACTGCATCCTAGAGTGTCTAAACCAGACTTTCTATCGTTATACACTATCATACCAATTCAAAGAACATGAATTCAAACCCTTACATCTTGAAGATCAAATTCTAGGTTTTCTCCTCTTTTCTCCCCTTCTCTCTTTCACGCTTCTTTTCTTCTAATCTACTAACTCCTCCAATTCTCAAATTCTGATTTCTCTCTTTCTATTTCACTCCTAACCCTAAAGTAGTCTTATAATGGGCCCCACACCCAACTACTCACTTAATTATCTAATAAAATCACTTAATCACTTTATTACATAATAAAATTTCATAATCACCTTATTATATAGTAAAATCACGTATTTATTCAAATCACTATATAACCTAATAATAATTAAAATAAATTAATAAATATTCTACTAATCGGAAAATGGGGTGTTACAGTACGCTTGCTGGATTGTTTTCGGGAACATTGTTGGTTTAATTGATTATCCCGTTGTGTATATGGCATGAACTGTTCCATAATTTTCTTGATGTGAATTCCATTAGAATCTATTAGTTATTAATATTGATTTGATGAATGCTTAAGCTTATTTAATAAGACTTATGCTTGTTAAAATTTGGAATGACTTGTGGTTATTCTTACTTGATTATCGGATTTGAAATTGTTGATTGAATGTCTAGTAAGGTCACGTAATGTTGTTTGACCAACTTGGCATGTAGGGCTTGAATATTAAGCGGCGATTTGGTGGTGTTGTCCACCTGATTGTGTCGTCTTGTGTGATGCTATAAGCGGCGATCCAGTGGTGTTGTCTACCTGATTGTCCCGTCTTGTGTGACGCTATAAGCGGCGATCCGGTGGTATTTTCCACCTGATTGTCCTGTCTAGTGTGACGCTAAAGTGGCAATGAGATGATATTTGTCCCATAAGATTGTCACATTCTTTTGAATGCATTGAATCTCTGTTGTTGATTTTGATGATATCTGATTTGAATCTATGTTGTTGCTATCTGATTTGATTCTATGTTGTTGATTTTTTTGATATCTGAGTTAATTCTATGTTGCTGATTTTGTTAATATCTGATTTGAATTCATGTTGTTTGATATATGTTGTCATCTATCTTGAATTAAATTGGTAGCTTACTTACCAGGGTAGGTATTGAATTAGAATAACACTTTTTTCTCTTTTATGTGAAGTAGTTGTATGGAGTTAACCCTTTCTTTTTGCTACTTGTTGTTTGGGGTTGTTTGGGCGCTTCACGCTATTAGGCGATGGAGAATCTTCGATAAAGCTTAACCATTGTACGAGTCGCAGACAGGAACTTGAAGAACAGTGGAAGACTCGAAGAGTAGAGTCAGGTGTAAGGCTAGAGCCTTGGGTTAGAGAGCTTACTATTATTAATTTAAGCTTGCATAATGATTTTGTGAATTTATATTTGAGGTTTCGGGTAGGTTCCGGTACATTGCTTTCCTACGGTTCCCCGATGTAGAAATCGTAGGGAGTATATCAGATTTATGGTGTCTTTGCATAATGAGTTCCTTGTTGAATCTGGTTTTATTTGTTAGGTTTTGTATGTTGAATTCTTTCGTCCTTACTTTCGGGTACTTGCCTTGTTCAAAGCTGGACGTGAATCTATTTTTAATGGGACTATGCATGACATGTTTTGGAAATACTTTAAAAAGAAAAAAAAATATACTCACTTTTATGAATCCTTTTGGAAATCATTGCATATTTACTTTAGCAGGTTACTAGTGTGACCCCTGAAAGTCGGGGCGTTACAGAGGAAAGATGAGAGAGGAGAAGATGAAGGTGGTGGTGGTGGTGGTGGTGGTGGCGAGAGGAAAGAGGAAAGTGGAAAGGAGAGAGCAGAGAGAATGTGAGGGTGATGGTTTTTTATAAATTTTTCATGGCTTAAATACTCTGGAGGTCCTTGAAATTGTGTGGCATATGAAAATAAGTCCTTGAAAAAAAAAATTCCGATTCCGGATCCCTGAATTTTTTTTTAATCTAAATAAGTCCCTACCCGTGTTTCATGCTTATGTGGCTCATTTTTTACACAATCACAATTTCCACGTGGATTTTTTTATTTTATTTTATGCCAAGTGTGTTAATGATTTACAAAAACCCAGAAAAACATCATAAAAAACCCAGAAGAAACCTTTCCTCCTTCTTCATCTTGGCACAATACTGATAGAAGCTCTGAAACTGGTAAATGAACTCATCCACCATATCCCAAAGCCACTAATTCGGAAGCTACATGTTAACGACGCCGTGGAGGACGACCTGGAAGTGGGAGCAATAGTTATCCCAGGAATCAATCTGTTAAAACTCATTTTCTCTTCTCCACCAACATATCTGCCACTTCTCTTCTCCACCCACAAACCCATTTTCTCAAAACCCATCACCATCACCCTCTTCTCTTCGTTGACCACCCCAAGATCTGCATAGTCGCTGAAAACGACCTCAACCACGATGGCATTGCCAACGAGCTTGGCTTTCTCCCAGATCTCGCGCTCTTCCATGTCAACTCCAACAGGTTATGTGGGACAAGTTATGGGTTTTGGGGTGTGGGTTTCGATGGGTTGGGGTTATGGGTTTTGAGGCTCCGATTGCTAGGAGAAGAGGGAGAACCAAGTTCTGATGCGGGTTGCTGGGAGAAGAGGGAGAACCAGAAGAAGTTGAAGGTTGAAGGTTTCGATGGTGGCTGGTGGTGGTGCAGTGGGGTGTGAAGGTTTCGGGGTGGGGGTTGGTGGTGGTGCGGTGGAGAGAGGAGCAAAAGAAGTTGAAGGTTGAAGGTTTCTGGAAGTATGAAGAAGAGGATTGAGGAAGATGGAAAGTTAAAAGAAAATTAAAATTAAAATAAGAAGTCCACGTGGAAATTGTGATTGTGTAAAAAATGAGCCACATAAGCATAAAACACGGGTAGGGACCTATTTCGATTAAAAACAATTTCCAAGGATCCGGAATCGGGAAAAAATAATTTCAGGGACTTATTTTCGTACGCCACACAATTTCAGGGACCTCCAGAGTATTTAAGCCCTTTCATTAAAGACATTTTAGAATTTTCACACTTTAGGGGGGTTGAAATAGATGTGAGAGGGGTTTCAATAACAATTCCCTACAAATAGTATATTGAACTAATTTTGTAATTGTTATTCAGATTTTGAATTGTTTATGTTATTTTTTCATACAACCTCCCTTAATTGTTACTTCCTAAACTATTACTGTTTAATAAGTAGATATAATTTGTAATCGTGGAGAGGTTCTCTCAGCAAGAGTATAGTATAAGAAACCATTATATTGTCTGGTAATTTTTTTAAACCCAAGTTGACTTTGCGATTAAAATCAGAGTTAATTTACATTAACTTTAAGTATAATTTTTTTTAATATTTAAATAAATAATTTCATTAATTAATGAGGAAAATTCCTATGCTAAAGATAATAAGTTTTTTTTAAAAATCCTTACATACTAAATTTTTATATTACATGGAGATTAGCTATATCTTCATTTATACAATACATTAAATTTAAGTCTAAAATTAATTTTTTAATATTTAAATAAATAATTTCATTAATCAATGGGAAAAATATCTATGCTAACTAAAATAATATCTTTTTAAGATTCTTACATAATGAATTTTTATATTATATAGAGATAGTTATATCTTCATTTATACAAAGTTAATATAAAATAACCTCAAATATGATGTATACTTTTAAGATATACACACATATTATATATATATATATATATATATATATATTGTAATTTCTTTATCTCTCGATTTTTTTTTTGTTTACGAAATTTTTTATGTATGTTTATCTATCAAATGATATCTTAAATAAAAATGGTTAAGTAAAATCAATAGCGATTGGTCGACCAGACCCCGTGCAATTGCATGGCTTACTTACTAGATAAATAATAAAAACAACCGCCGCAAAATAACAAATTTTGTTTTAGTGCTAATACATATCTCACTAGTAGAAAATTCGTAAGTATATTTTAAAGTATTATTCTTACATATTTATTACTGTCACTATAAGCTAAAGTGGCGGAAAACAATCGTAGCTATATAAACTTAAAGATTACTGAAGATATGTCTATCAGTTCATTACACGATGGACTTCCACTAATTATTATAAAATAAAAATTATTTATTTCAATAATAGACAGTAAATGAAATCAAAAAAATATCAACTCCATCTTCAACATCTCATCATCTTCAACACTGTCATCTCATCATCTACTCTTTAGCTGCACTGCCTTCGTCCAAGCCTAAGCCTCTTTGTCATCGTCTATGAATTTTCTTTTCTCTTTCCCCTCTCTCTCTCCCTCTCCCATTATTTCTTGTTAAGTTCAGTCGCTAGATATATCGTTCATCATATTTTGAATGATGATAATTTCAAGAGTATAAGTGTAATGGTTAAAAATTTCATGTGAATTATATTTCAGGAATGTCTCACATCCTCCACTATCCGGTGGTTAAACCAAGACGAAGCAACAATACAGCTTACAAAAGAGAAGAATGATCAAAGCTACTCCCTCTGTTCCTTTTCAAGTGTTGTTTTAGAAGAATTTTTTGGTTCCTGTTTAATTGTCATTTTGATGTTTTAAGGTTATAATTTATCAATTATACCTTTACTTTTTCAATTACTCTACTTCACATTTTCCATAAAATTATCTTTTCTCAATAACTATGAACAACTTTATGACTGTATGATTGTGAGAGAGTGGTAAATGGTTTAATGATATGAGAGAGTAGAAAAAAAAACTAACAATCCACTATCTTTGTTGGAGAGCTTTATGACTTTATGACTGGGATGTGAGAGGGTAGAATGAGAATAAAAACTCTAACAATCCACTATCTTGGTTGGATAGCTTTATGCTAAAACGAAATTTAAAAAGGAACTATGGGAGTGTAAGAGAGTCTGCACAAGCTAAGAAAAGTCAAAGTACGGAGGGAGCTTTATGAAGAGCTTTATCGTCCAAGTACAACGTTGTCATGATCGAGTTTTCTCTTTCTCTATAACACCCCGACTTTCAGGGGTCACAATAGTAACCTGTTCTAAATTAAATGCGGATTATACGTGTAAATTTTTTTCATTTTCTTTTCATTTTCAAGGTAAAACTTTTCACAACATGCAATGCATAAACTTAACATAACAATTATAACCCTAGTTGATGAAATATTAGCCCGAATGAAAGGTTTACAAGTTTTTAGAAACATCATTAGTTCCAAATATATTACAAGTGCAAGAAGGGAATAGCTAGCCCAAAATAGTAGCCTCTAGACCTCTACGTCCCACTACTCCATGTAATTCCCAACTACGGAGAACTACACAAAAAGGAATGTGTCGGGGACCTGCCCTGCCCCAAAATACAGTCACAACCGGTCAGAACATCAAATACCTCATAACAGTAAGCTCTAACCACCCGTACCTTAATCCAATCTCATCGACCCTCATCCTCCTAACTCATGGAGTCCGTATCCTCGTCGGGAGGCTCAGTAGTAATAATTCTGCTTCGGATCGGCCCCGGACGGCGAACCATCATGAACCAGTTGTCGACTATCTGGCAGTTTGCCGACCGCCCAAACATAAATAGACAAACAAGGCGGTGCTAAGGTCAACTCACGATATATAGTACAATACAAACAACATGTGAAAAGTGGGGATATGTATGTATATATATATATATATATATATATATATATATATATATATATATGTATAGGTATAGCATGTTCTTGACATGTTATCATATGCATATTCGTGACAGGATATCATTCGCAATTAACAATATATTCTCATCATATCACCACATATATTTAGATGCACGGCGTGCCAACGCAATGTCATGCTCAAAAGATGATCCGGATAAACGCCACCATCTCGATGGACGGGACAAGCGAACGACGTTTCCACTTAAGGTTGGGTATCTCACAATTGGTCCTAGCCCTCTTGGTTTAACCGTTTCTGCCTATTATGCTCGAAGCATCTCGCTCTGCTAAAGCATCACGCTCCTCTGAAGCATCACGCTCCTTGAAGTCTGATCTGATATCGTCCTTCGGAAAGCCTCTCGCTCCCATAAAATGTATGCATGAGTGTAGTATGTTAGCCAAACAACGAATCGTCCTCACCAAGATACGCGTGTCTAGCTAGAGTATACTGTCTCTACGGTACCCTAAGGTAAACGGTGGTCCTCGACCAAAAACCTTAGCAAGAAAGAAAGTGCTATCCTCATTCAATGACTTTTCTAGTCACCCCGACTCACCCTCTCGAGGGCCAAACAAACAGCTCAACGAGCAAAGAAAGTGCTACCCGCACTCAGTGACTTTTCGAGTCACGATGGCACGCCCTCCCGATGCCTGCAACAAAGTACTTAAACCGTAAGGAGTGTCTCCCGCACTCCAGTGACCTTCCTATCACACACGACTCATCCTTTTGATGACCGAACCAAACGCTTAACCAGCCAGAATTTCCATCCGCAGTCAGTGACCTCCCCGTCACAACAGCTCATCCTCTTGATGTCAGCAACTTAGGCTTTCAACCTTCTCAATAACTGGATCGTCGACATTTCCCGTTTTCAAACTCTTTTCCACGTTATTTTCCTTTGAAATGGTTCTCTTTAACAATTAAAAGGTTCTATCTCGAGTTAATAGATTATGTCGTTTATTTATAAAATCGAAGTTCTCTTTGTTCCTTAGCTTACAAAATCTATTAAGTCAAAGGTTCCCAATAACCCCCGAGTAACTTCCCTGAAAAAGTCTCAGTCCTCAACACGGCTGTAACACCCCGACTTTCGGGTGTCACGGTTGTTACCTGTTAAAGTATATATGCAATATTTTCCAAAAGGGATTTATAAATGCAAGTATTTTATTTTTTCCTTTTCGAAGTGTTTCTAAAATATGCAATGCATACTCCCAACCGTAAATAATTTACATCTAGCCTTGACCAAGACACAACACAAAAGACATGACAAATAAAATAAGATCCAACAACGGACCCTCTATGTAATGACTCCATAGATCCGATATACTCCTTATGATTTCCACACTGGGTAACCATAGGAAAGCAATGCACTGGAACCTACCCAAAACCTCAAATACAAATCATAAAATGATCCTACAAGCTTAAACTAATAACGGTAAGCTTTTCTACCCAAAGGCTCTAGCCTTACACCCGATTCTATTCTTCGAGTCTTCTATAATTCTTCCACATGGAGTAGCATCTGCTCACATCGCCACCTTTCATCATCTGGCAGCAGGCCGACCGCCCAAACACAAACATACAACCAAAGCCAAGGCGCGAGGGTCAACTCACAGTATACAATAGATATACAATCAACATGCGACAAAAGAGGGGTATATACTTATATAGGTTCAATAAACAATATCTCAACAATTCAATAAACAATATCTCACAGTTCAAGTTAGGGTGGTGCATGTATTCTAGCAATGCAATTCAAAATGATCCGGATAATTCAATTGGGATGGGCACCATCGAGTCAGTCCTAACACCGGCCTAGTGTTTAACCATTTCCGCTCGGGTGTCACTTACAAACCCATGCATAGTCAGATCAGTCCTAACCCCCCAGGTTTAACCATTTCCGCCCGCTATGCTGAAGATACACTCTTGGTGTTCTTCGTGAAGGCCCAGTCTTTCGACCGTCCCAACCTTCGTGAAGCCCGACCGAAGCCGTCCCAACTTCACCGAGGCCTGATCTTTCGACCGTCCCAACCTCGAATGTATGCATGATGCAATATGGTTAGCCAAACATCAAATCGTCCTCACAACGCAAGTGTTTAGCTTTAATCTCAATTCCAAAACTCAAGGGTTTAATGTCGACCCTACGACATAAACTCCAACAACAAGAGTACCAATGTACTCGGTGACCTCCTCTCGTCACCGTGGCTCACCCCCGTGGCGTCCACCAATTCTCAAGAACTCATGACAATGTCGATCCTACGACAGAAGCTCCAACAAGCTTGAGTACTAAAAGTACTCGGTGACTTCCTCTCGTCACTGTGGTTTACCCTCGTGGCAACCACCACAAAACTCAATACTCAAGGCTTGTCGACTTTTTCCCGTTTTCGCAATTATTTCTCCTCTTAAGTTTCCCTAAAGGTTTCGTTCATTAATCAAAGCATTCCAAGTTTAGTTAATCAAGTTATGAGTTTTATTCTCGAAATTCAAGTTCCCTATGTTCTCTAGTTCAAAATTCTAACTATTCAAAGTTTGCCAAAATCCCCCAAATGAAAACCCCGGGAAAAGTCTAAGTGTTCAATAAGGCTAGGTCTCAGACCCCCGTCAGAGCTTGCCTAGGGTTTCCTCTCAACCCGAATGGTCAACAAAATCCACTCAAAAGTCCCACGCTCCGCAATCGCGTCAACACGCACAATTCGATATCCATTCAACAATATTCAGCTCTAAAGAGCGATGCAACAATAATACGGTGCGGGAATCATAAGACAGAAACCAGTAAACGGTCGAAGCGTCTCAGAAAATGGAGACACACGTCTCATATAAGTTCACTCGGCCGAAGCCTCCAGAAAACATTTTCCAGATCAAGCGATGAACAATATTCAAGCAATATTCCCTAACAAGAAAATATTTAATATTCAAAACAATAATCAAGTCGAATTAATCGACGCCTACAAAGCAATAACTATTAAGTAAGTTGCCCTCACCTTAGGCGCTTTCCTTACTAAGCTGCAACTCAAATCCAATCCAATCATATCTTTGCTTTCTCGTGTCGGCTCACTTCCATTTGTTCTTTGGCTTCGTCGCCAAGCGCTTCCGTTATTCGTACCCTTCATAAATACACATAACGTAATCACTAATTGAGCAACCTACTTTCCAAGTTTAAAGCTACACTCTCAAGCAATTGGCTCGACGAAATCACAAGTTAAACTCAATCTCCTTAATGGTTATAAACCATCAAGATCAACTTCAGAAATTAAGATAAGTCATCATAATGACAACAAAGCAATAACAATGCTTCAAAATCTTTTGACTTAGTAAATCAGCTTTAAAACCAAATACTCATATGCTTGTCAAAATAGAAAAGTACACATTACTAGTACTTACTCCTCTCGTTTTCCTTAGAGATCTTAGTCTCTAATAGGATACTCATTGAGGTATTTTCGCAATACTACACACAAGTTCCCGTTAAAGCAATTAACACAACATCTGCAATAGCATTCTCCTATCATCATCCTTAAGTAATCTCTTCCCTTTTTCTATTCCATAATCCTCTTTATTCTCAATACTTACTTATCAAGTCAGCTACAACAACTTAATGTCTCAACTCGCTCTCACAATCCATTCCTCAAGTTGTAAGATCAAGTTTTGATCTAATAGTACAACTCTATGTTTTGATGATTACATGTTAACTATTATGTATGAACAATTATGGTACTCTAACGTTGTTTTTTGAGTGTTCTAATGACAGGCTATGACTCTGGTCTTATTTCACATAATTCAGAAGCACAATGCTCAAAGAGTAACCTCTGCAACGCTTTCGCACTTACTATGTTCAAACTGAACAGTAGATTAAGCTTCAGAAGATCTGAAGTTTATAAAGCTCTGATATGGATTCAGCTCACTAGAAGCTCTGAAGGATCAGAAGCTCTGAAGGTCCAGAAGCTCTGAAGGTCCAGAAGCTGAGTAGTGAAGATTCTGAAGTCCAAGAGTAAGCTGGCTCTGAAGACCAAGTACTTCTCCTCTGAGTCCAGAAGCAGAAGGTAGAAAGGTCAGAGGATCGAAGCTTCCTTCTGACTCTGATCACCAAGCTTCACAAGTTCCAATATGAAGCATCACTCTGATCAGAAGTCAACTAGGATAAAGGTCATGTCACTATCCAAAGTAAAAAAGCAATTGTACCATTCCTGACGACCTTACCTAACTTATTCAGCCACAGCAGAACCTGGAAAACCCAGATCTGCCCTCCAACGGTAGCATTCCATGTAAACTTCCAAACCTAATTCCTTGGAGTATATAAAGAGGCTGAAGATGAAAGATGCTGTCTGAAGAAACTTTGTTGAAGCTCACGCGAAATTCAAATATTCTCTGAAAGCAATCTTTCTTCACATTGTACTAATTGTGTTTACTATAAGCTTTCTAAGAAGCATTTCTTTGTAAACCCAAACTTTCAAACAGTTGTTTGATTTTCCTTAAGGAGACCAAGGTTGGTCGGATCCTTGAGAAGACTAAGAGAGTGAATCTTAGTGATAGCTAAGTCAGTGTATTGTTAGTCACTTTGCAGGTAGCAAGTGCAGTTGTAACAAACTCTGATTAGTGGATTGCCTTCATTCTAAGAAGGAAGAAATCACCTTAACGGGTGGACTGGATTAGCTTGAGGGATTTATCAAGTGAACCAGGATAAAATCATTGTGTGCTTTCCTTAACTCTTATCTTAGCACTTTTATCTTTGGTGTTTGAATAGATTTGTTAAAATCTCAAGTAAGAAAGGTTTTAGATTGAAAACGCTATTCAAACCCCCCCTTCTATCGTTTTTCAAACCTTCAACTTGTATCAGAGCGCAAGTTCTGATTACCACACCTAACAGTGTTCAGTGATTCGGGCCGGTGTGAAAAACTAAGATGGCTGCCACCATTGAAGCGCAAAAAGATGTCTACAGTGCAAAGCCTCCTATGTTCGATGGTCAAAGATTTGAGTACTGGAAAGACAGGATCGAAAGCTTTTTTCTGGGCTTGGATGCAGATCTCTGGGATATTATAGTGGATGGCTATGAGTGTCCAGTTGATGGTGATGGCAAGAAGATCTCCAGAACAGAGATGACTGCAGAGTAGAAGAAGCTTTACTCACTGCATCATAAAGCTAGAACTATTCTTCTCAGTGCTATTTATTATGAAGAATATCAAAAGATTACAGATCGTGAGTATGCAAAGGGTATCTTTGATTCCTTGAAGATGACCCATGAAGGAAACAAGAAGGTGAAAGAGTCAAAGGCGTTGTCCTTGATCAGGAAGTATGAATCCTTCCAAATGGAATCCATTGAGTCCATTGAGGACATGTTCTCCAGATTTCAGTTACTCATTGCTGGAATTAGACCTCTCAACAAGAGTTACACAACTGCTGATCATGTCATGAGGATTCTTAGAGGTCTTCCTGAAAGCTGGATGCCTCTGATAACTTCCTTGGAGCTCACAAGATATGTTGATCAGATGAGTTTGGAAGAACTCATAAGCATACTGAAGTGTCGTGAATTGAAGCGTGCTGAACATCCGGATCAGAAGAAGTCTATAGCCTTGAAATCCAAATCTGAAAAGGCTAAAGCTCTCCAAGCAGAAGAAGAATCTGAAGAAAACTCTGAAGATTCTGATGAAGATGAGCTAACCCTGATCTTCAGAAAGCTCAACCGCATCTGGAAGCACAGGCAGAGCAAGTATAGAGGCTCTGGAAAGACTAAAGGAAAGAATGAATCTTCTTCTGGTCAGAAGAAGTCTTCATCAAAGAAAGTCACATGCTTTGAATGCAAAGAATCAGGGCACTACAAGAGTGATTGTCCTAAGCTGAAAAAGGACAAGAAGACAAAGAAGCGCTTCAAAGCTAAGAAAGGCCTCATGGTGACTTTTGATGAATCAGAGTCAGAGGATGTTGACTCTGATGGAGAAGTTGTTGAAGGACTCATGGCTATTGTCAAGAACAAGAAAGCAGAGTCAAAAGAAGCAACTAACTCTGAATCTGCATCAGAGGAAGATCCAGACTCTGACGATGAAAATGAGGTATTCGCTTCTTTCTCAACCTCTGAACTTAAATGTGCTTTGTCTGATATCATGGATAAATATAACTTTCTCCTGACTAAGCATAAAAAGTTGAAAAATGATTTTTCTGCTGTTTCTAAGACTTCTGCTGAACATGATAAAATTATTTCTGAGTTAAAAGAAAATAATCATGCTTTAGTAAACTCTAACTCTGTGCTTAAAAACCAGATCATTAAGTTAGAAGAAGTTGTTGCTTGTGATGCCTCTGATATTAAAGATGAATCCAAATATGAAAAATCTTTTCAAAGATTCCTAGCTAAAAGCGTAGATAGAAGCTTGATGGCTTCAATGATCTATGACGTAAGCAGAAATGGAATGTGTGGCATTAGCTATTCTGGACCCAGTAGAAATGAGCCTTCTATGCCTAAGGCTAAACCTCTGTATGAACATTTTGTACCCTCTGGTACTATTTTGCCTGAATCATTGCCTGCTAAAGTTGCTAAACCCTCTCGTAAAAAGGGAACTCCTTCTATGCTCAAATGTCATGCTCAAATTCCTTTACATTATCATGTTGAGAAACCCAAGGTCGTCAGAACCTCTGAGGTAACTAACAAGAAAGGACCCAGAAAATGGGTACCTAAGGATAAGATTATCTATGTTGCAGATATCCTTGATCGCTCCACTGAAACACCAATCATGGTATCTGGACAGTGGATGCTCGCGTCACATGACGGGAGAAAGGCTTTTGTTCCAAGAGCTAAAACTTAAGTCTGGAGGCGAAGTTGGCTTTGGTGGCAATGAGAAGGGTAAAATTGTTGGTTCTGGTACTATTGGTGTTAATAATAGTCCATGCATTGGTAATGTTCTATTGGTAGATGGCTTAAATCATAACTTATTGTCTATAAGTCAATTAGCTGACAAGGGTTATGATATTATCTTCAATCAAAAGTCCTGCAGGGCTGTAAGTCAGATCGATGGCTATGTTCTGTTTAACAGCAAGAGGAGGAACAACACTTATAAGATCAGATTATCTGAGTTGGAAACTCAGAATGTAAAGTGCCTTCTTTCTGTTAATGAGGAGCAATGGTTATGGCATAGACGGTTAGGGCATGCCAGTATGAGAAAGATTTCTCAGCTGAGTAAGCTTGACCTTGTCAGGGGCTTACCCACTCTGAAGTTCTCTTCAGATGCTCCTTGTGAAGCATGTCAGAAAGGCAAGTTTACAAAAGTCCCTTTCAAGGCAAAGAATGTTGTTTCCACCTCAAGGCCGTTGGAACTTCTGCATATCGACCTTTTTGGACCAGTGAAGACCGAGTCTATAGGTGGCAAGAGATATGGGATGGTCATTGTTGACGACTATAGCCGCTGGACATGGGTAAAATTTCTATCCCGCAAGGATGAGTCTCATTCTGTGTTCTCTACCTTTATTGCCTAAGTGCAAAACGAGAAGGCTTGTAGGATTATGCGTGTCAGAACTGATCATGGTGGAGAGTTTGAGAATGACAAGTTTGAGAGTCTGTTTGATTCCTATGGAATTGCACATGATTTCTCTTGTCCTAGAACTCCTCAACAGAATGGGGTTGTTGAGAGGAAGAATAGAACTCTTCAAGAGATGGCTAGAACCATGCTTCAAGAAACTGACATGACAAAGCACTTCTGGGCTGAGGCAGTAAACACAGCATGTAACATTCAGAACATGATCTCTATCAGACCAATTCTGAATAAGACTCCTTATGAATTGTGGAAGAAAGTAAAACCCAACATTTCTTACTTTCATCCTTTTGGTTGTGTTTGCTATGCTCTGAATACTAAGGATAGATTGCATAAGTTTGATTCTAAATCTTCTAAATGTCTATTACTTGGTTACTCTGAACGTTCTAAAGGCTTTAGAATTTATAACACTGATGCTAAAACTATTGAAGAATATATTCATGTTAGATTTGATGATAAGCTTGACTCTGATCAGTCAAAGCTAGTTGAAAAGTTTGCAGATATGAGTATAAATGTTTCTAATAAAGGCAAAGCTCTAGAGGAAGCTGAGCCAGAGGAAGACTCTCTAGAGGAAGTTGGTCCTTCTTATTCACAGCCTCAGAAGAAGAGCAGAATTGTTGCCTCTCACCCTAAGGAGTTGATTCTGGGAAATAAAGATGAACAAGTCAGAACCAGATCAGCATTCATACCCTTTGAAGAGACTCTGCTTAGTCTGAAGGGATTGGTATCCTTAATTGAACCAAAATCAATTGACGAAGCTCTTTAAGACAAAGCCTGAATTCTGGCAATGGAAGAAGAATTCAACCAATTCTCCAAGAATGATGTTTGCAACCTTGTCAAGAAGCCTCAAGACGCTCACAACATTGGAACCAAATGGGTTTTTAGAAACAAGGTGAATGAAAAAGTAGATGTTGTCAGAAACAAAGCAAGGCTAGTTGCTCAAGGATACAGTCAGCAAGAAGGAATAGATTATACTGAAACATTTGCTCCAGTAGCAAGATTGGAAGCTATCAGACTGCTGATCTCATTCTCAGTGAATCACAACATAATTCTTCATCAGATGGATGTTAAGAGTGCCTTCCTGAATGGATACATCTCAGAGGAAGTGTATATGCACCAACCTCCTGGTTTTGAAGATGAGAAGAACCCTGACCATGTTTTCAAATTGAAGAAATCTCTCTATGGTCTAAAGCAAGCTCCCAGAGCATGGTTTGAGAGACTTAGCTCATTCCTTCTGGATAATGAGTTTGTAAGGGGTAAAGTAGATACAACTCTCTTTTGCAAAACTTACAAAGATGATATCTTAATTGTGCAAATTTATGTTGATGATATTATATTTGGATCTGCTAATCCATCTCTTTGCAAGGAATTTTCTGAGATGATGCAGGCTGAATTTGAAATGAGTATGATGGGAGAAATCAAGGTACTTTCTGGGAATACAAGTTGATCAAAAACCAGAAGCTACTTACATCCATCAGAGCAAGTACACAAAGGAACTTTTGAAGAAGTTCAATATGACAGAATCAACAATTGCTAAGACTCATATGCATCCTACATGCATTATGGAGAAAGAAGATGCCAATGGAAAAGTATGTCAGAAGCCCTATCGTGGAATGATAGGTTCACTTCTATACTTAACTGCATCTAGGCCAGATATTATGTTTAGTGTACATTTATGTGCTCGATTCCAATCAGATCCTAAAGAAACTCACTTAACTGCTATTAAGAGAATTCTCAGATATCTGAAAGGTACCACTAACCTTGGCTTGATGTATAAGAAAACATCAGAGTATAAGCTTTCGGGTTACTGTGATGCTGATTATGCTGGAGATAGAACTGAAAGGAAAAGCACTTCTGGAAATTGTCAATTTCTGGAAAGTAACTTAGTCTCATGGGCAAGCAAGAGGTAGTCTACTATTGCACTATCCACTGCAGAGGCAGAATATATCTCAGTAGCTATTTGCAGCACTCAGATGCTCTGGATGAAACATCAACTAGAGGATTATCAAATCCTTGGGAGCAACATTCCACTTTATTGTGATAATACTGCTTCCCGTTGAAGTTGCGCCGCGGCTTGGGCAGCAGCAGTGGCAGCCTGCTCGGTCATCACCTGAGCCAGCTGAGCCATTGCTTGAGCAAGCTGAGCATTGGCTGGGTCCTGTCTTGGAGGCATGATGGAAATCCTGCTTAGAAATAGAACCACAACCCAATGTCAGTGCCTTCAAATTAAAAGAAATATCTAAGTATATAATAAATAATCTATCTCAAGTATCACGACAATGATACTATTCAGACAATCACAGTCAAGCAAGCATCTTAGCACACAAGTCTACCCAATCTCACCGCGAAACTTTGAAAACATCTTTATCAAAAACAAAAACATCAACGAGTTCGGAAACTCGTAAGCCCAAAACCCTTAGTACTCTGGTTTCTCAACCGGAGCTCTAATACCACAATGTAACGCCCCGATTTCTCGGGTATCACACAGTAACTAATCACGTGTATTTTTACAAAGAATTTTCGCCGATTAATTAATTAACCTTTAATTAATGATAAAAGATTCATTAATTGCGAAACTCTTGAAAGATTAACCTCTACAAATCTCGCGGAAGTAAACATCATCTCAAAACTTTTGAATTAAATAAAATAAGTATGAAATATACCTCTAAAACCAAAGTAAATTAATCAAGTTTAATTATCCAAATGAAAACAAAATAATTGCTCAATGCTTCCCGAACTCGGTACTCTCAACCTAAAGAGAAAATGGATGTCTCTCAACCCAACCCAAATCCTTGGCCTCTTTCTCTTTATCTTCTTCCTCTTTATCTGAAGTGTAGTCGTCATCCGGTAGTGGCTCGTCACAGAGTATCAGCTTCCAAGAATGAGTCGTCGCCGTTATCTTCACGACCATCTACCCCCCCCCCCCCAAATAAACACATAAACAAGTAGCGCAAGGGTCAGATCTCATATTCTCATAAAATCATTCACATATACATGTACTCTCATAAATAACAAGGTATAATAAGCATAATATTTAGGTTATATCTCAGTCAGTCACCTAAGTTCAGTTAGGCTAGCGACCTCACCATTCACACAACCACCTCAACACCAATGACCATATTCACGATCATCCGCAGATGAACAATTCTCGGAGGGGACACACCGTACAACCCTCATTCATGTGGGGGGACACACCGTCCACCAGACACACCGCCCGTCCACAGAATCACAAGGTGACCGTAGTCAACCAAATCACGTGGGGACACACCGTACAACTCACAAACACCCTCGCGTGCAAGTAACCGTTTGGCTCTAACGGTACCATCATTCTCATGGTCCATAGTCTCACCTAGACCTATGTTCCATTAATCACATTTTCACTTTTTACTTGCAAGCGAGTTATTTCTCTTTCTCTTATATTTAGGCTCTAAGTCAAGTCTTCCTAGAGTCTTTTATTCTCATCACAAAACTAAAGATAGCAACACAACATTCACAGTTCACAAAAGTGAATTACGGCTAGGTGAGCGACCCTTTTCTACAAGTAACCAATTAAACAATGTGAAATCATTTAAGAATAGCCATATACATAAAAACATGCATATTATGTCACAACAGCACCACAAGGCACTACCAAGGCTCATGAAATAAAGCTTAACAGCACATAACTCACAACATCTCCTAAACACATGTTCCTAAACAAAACTTCAAAACATTTTCGCAACTCAACATATTGACAGCAGAAACAACTTTCACAAAAACAGAGCCACATAATGTATCATTCAACCAAAAATCACGTATCATACCTTTCTGGGAAGCTATTTTAAATATCTACAACTCTCTAGTTAAACACTCATTCATTTGAGTCCCATAGTTAAGTGATATTAGGCCTTAAAGCTTACTGTCCGGATCAGGAAAGATAGCAGGTGTAACAGTTACTAAAAACGACCCCCAGATCACATTATTAAACCAAAAATTATGATTTTTATATTTCTAGAAAGCTAATTCGAAGATCTATAACTTCCTAGTTTACCACGTTTTCATCGGAAGATCAGAAACGGGTGATATCGGGCAGTCCGCTGTCCAGTACAGAAAACTGGAAGGGTCAGTTCTGCCCTAAATTAAAATTGAAGAAATCTCTCTATGGTCTAAAGCAAGCTCCCAGAGCATGGTTTGAGAGACTTAGCTCATTCCTTCTGGATAATGAGTTTGTAAGGGGTAAAGTAGATACAACTCTCTTTTGCAAAACTTACAAAGATGATATCTTAATTGTGCCAATTTATGTTGATGATATTATATTTGGATCTGCTAATCCATCTCTTTGCAAGGAATTTTCTGAGATGATGGAGGCTGAATTTGAAATGAGTATGATGAGAGAAATCAAGTACTTTCTGGGAATACAAGTTGATCAAAAACCAGAAGCTACTTACATCCATCAGAGCAAGTACACAAAGGAACTTTTGAAGAAGTTCAATATGACAGAGTCAACAATTGCTAAGACTCCTATGCATCCTACATGCATTATGGAGAAAGAAGATGCCAATGGAAAAGTATGTCAGAAGCCCTATCGTGGAATGATAGGTTCACTTCTATACTTAACTGCATCTAGGCCAGATATTAAGTTTAGTGTACATTTATGTGCTCGATTCCAATCAGATCCTAAAGAAACTCACTTAACTGCTGTTAAGAGAATTCTCAGATATCTGAAAGGTACCACTAACCTTGGCTTGATGTATAAGAAAACATCAGAGTATAAGCTTTCAGGTTACTGTGATGCTGATTATGCTGGAGATAGAACTGAAAGGAAAAGCACTTCTGGAAATTGTCAATTTCTGGAAAGTAACTTAGTCTCATGGGCAAGCAAGAGGTAGTCTACTATAGCACTATCCACTACAGAGGCAGCATATATCTCAGCAGCTATTTGCAGCACTCAGATGCTCTGGATGAAACATCAACTAGAGGATTATCAAATCCTTGGGAGCAACATTCCACTTTATTGTGATAATACTGCTTCCCGTTGAAGCTGCGCCGCGGCTTGGCAGCAGCAGTGGCAGCCTGCTGGGTCATCACCTGAGCCAGCTGAGCCATTGCTTGAGCAAGCTGAGCATTGATTGGGTCCTGTCTCGGAGGCATGATGGAAATCCTGCTTAGAAATAGAACCACAACCCAATGTCAGTGCCCTCAAATTAAAAGAAATATCTAAGTATACAATAAATAATCTATCTCAAGTATCACGGCAATGATACTATTCAGACAATCACAGTCAAGCAAGCATCTTAGCACACAAGTCTACCCAATCTCACCGCGAAACTTTGAAAACATCTTTATCAAAAACAAAAACATCAACGAGTTTGGAAACTCGTAAGCCCAAAACCCTTAGTACTCTGGTTTCTCAACCGGAGCTCTGATACCACAATGTAACGCCCCGATTTCTCGGGTATCACACAGTAACTAATCACGTGTACTTTTACAAAGAATTTTCGCCGATTAATTAATTAACCTTTAATTAATGATAAAAGATTCATTAATTGCAAAACTCTTGAAAGATTAACCTTTACAAATCTCGCGGAAGTAAACATCATCTCAAAACTTTTGAATTAAATAAAATAAGTATGAAATATACCTCTAAAACCAAAGTAAATTACATCAAGTTTAATTATCCAAATGAAAACAAAATAATTGCTCAAAGCTTCCCGAACTCGGTACTCTCAACCTAAAGAGAAAATGGATGTCTCTCAACCCAACCCAAATCCTTGGCCTCTTTCTCTTTATCTTCTTCCTCTTTATCTGAAGTGTAGTCGTCATCCGGTAGTGGCTCGTCACAGAGTATCAGCTTCCAAGAATGAGTCGTCGCCGTTATCTTCACGACAATCTACCCCCCCCAAATAAACACATAAACAAGTAGCGCAAGGGTCAGATCTCATATTCTCATAAAATCATTCACATATACATGTACTCTCATAACTAACAAGGTATAATAAGCATAATATTTAGGTTATATCTCAGTCAGTCACCTAAGTTCAGTTAGGCTAGCGACCTCACCATTCACACAACCACCTCAACACCAATGGCCATATTCACGATCATCCGCAGATGAACAATTCTCGGAGGGGACACACCGTACAACCCTCATTCATGTGGGGGGACACACCGTCCGCCGGACACACCGCCCGTACACAGAATCACAAGGTGACCGCAGTCAACCAAATCAAATGGGGACACACCGTACAACCCACAAACACCCTCGCGTGCAAGTAACCGTTTGGCTCTAACGGTACCATCATTCTCATGGTCCATAGTCTCACCTAGACCTATGTTCCATTAATCACATTTTCACTTTTTACTTGCAAGCGAGTTATTTCTCTTTCTCTTATATTTAGGCTCTAAGTCAAGTCTTCCTAGAGTCTTTTATTCTCATCACAAAACTAAAGATAGCAACACAACATTCACAGTGCACAAAAGGGAATTACGGCTAGGTGAGCGACCCTTTTCTACAAGTAACCAATTAAACAATGTGAAATCATTTAAGAATAGCCATATACATAAAAACATGCATATTATGTCACAACAGCACCACAAGGCAAGTACCAAGGCTCATGAAATCAAGCTTAACAGCATATAACTCACAACATCTCCTAAACACATGTTCCTAAACAAAACTTCAAAACATTTTCGCAACTCAACATATTGACAGGAGAAACAACTTTCACAAAAACAGAGCCACAGAATGTATCTTTCAACCAAAAATCACGTATGATACCTTTCTGGAAAGCTATTTTAAATATCTAAAACTCTCTAGTTAAACACTCGTTGATTTGAGTCCCATAATTAAGTGATATTAGGCCTTAAGCCTACTGTCCGGAACAGGAAAGATAGCAGGTGTAACAGTTACTAAAAACGACCCCCAGATCACATTATTAAACCAAAAATTATGATTTTTATATTTCTAGAAAGCTAATTCGAATATCTATAACTTCCTAGTTTACCACGTTTTCATCGGAAGACCAGAAACGGGTGATATCGGGCCATGAAGTCCGCTGTCCAGTACAGAAAACTGGAAGGGTCACTTCTGCCCTAAATGAAAATTTTGAAGATGCAAGTGCAAAGTTTCAAATCCATTTTCCAGCAACAAAACGTCATATATTCATGTGGAATCACCCTATGAAAAGATTTCAGAACCTAACACATCTCAATCATCACGTTGGACAAATAAATTTCATGTCAAACTTAGCAAGTATTGCATGGGATCTTCACAAAGCATCAAGGTCTAAGGCAAGAATAGCAAATAGTGAAACAATAACACATGGAATCTCATGGCAAAATCCAGCAAGCATCATGATCATAAAAATCCAGCAAGTTATCCCATAACCAAACCGTCATGCAAAACCCTCCAACAACAAAACTTTTCACAACAAATCATGGCAACAATTCCCTAACAACCTACCCAATCCTAGGACCAGCCCTTACCTTACTAAAACCTTGATGAAAGAAGAAAAGGATGAAGTTTTGAAGAGGCTTTTCCTTGCTGTCCAAGTTCCCTCCCTCTTTCTCCTTCTCGAATCCTCTCCCTCTCTCTCGTGATCTCACTCTCTCTTGCTCCCCTTCACGACGGCGGCCGGCGGTAAGGGTGGAAGGTGGCGGCTCCTCTCTTCTCCTCTCCTTTCTCTCTTATGTTTTTACGTGATGGAGGTGCTGCCCAAGGGTTTCTAATTCAGATTTTGTGTGAATGGGAAAAACTCCTCCCCCCAAACCCTATTGAACCCGCGGCTACACATGCATGAGCTAGGGTTTTGAATTTTTTTTCTTTCTAAGCCCAAACAAGTAAAAACCCTGAACCCAACTAATTACTCACTTAAACCGGTCTGACTTATGAGAAAACCAAACCACTTTTTAATAAAAACAAGATTAAAACATGAATTAAAAGGAAAATTCTCCAATTAACCCGCTGGTACTGTACAGCCAAAACCATCGTCACTAAAACTACAATATCTCGAGGTACCGATATCGGAATGACCTGATTCCACTTCGAGAATTTTCTACACTTAAAGGGCTCGACTCTCATGAAGGAAGTTTTCCCAAATGAGGTCGTTAAAACCCTCTACAAATTCACACAAGGTGACAGTTGAAATCTGCCAATTTCCCAACTTTAACAAAACCCTCATTTTATTCAATCTTTCTCAAAAACAAAACAAACTAAAATAGGGCCTTACAATACCACCCCCCTTAAAAATAGTTTCGCCCTCGAAACTTAAGGGTTTACAAACAAATCGGGATGTGACTCCCGCATCTTATTCTCTAGTTCCCATGTGGCATCGCCTGTCGCTTGATTCCAAACGACCTTCACCAAGGACACCTCCTTGTTCCTCAGACGTTTGGTACTCTTGTCGACAATCTTGATGGGCGGCATCACCATCGTCAGATCATCCTTTAGCTGAATGTCGTCAGGTTCAAGAACATGAGAATCGTCAGCCATGTATTTCCGCAACTGTGACACATGAAGTACATCATGGATATTGGATAGGAAAGGCGGCAACGCAATCCTATATGCCACTGGCCCAACTCGTTCCGTTATCTGGTACGGTCCAATGAACTTTGGAGTAAGCTTCTTAGACTTGATCGCCCTTCCGACACCCGTCATCGGGGTAACCCGTAAGAAGACATGATCTCCAGCTTGAAATTTTAGCTCTTTCCTTCGATTGTCAGCGTAACTCTTCTGACGACTCTGCGAGATCCTCATCTTTTCTTGGATTCGCTTTACTTCTTCAGTAGTTTGCTGAACCAGCTCGGGTCCAATCACTAAGTTCTCCCCATCTTGATGCCAGCATAAAGGCGTCCGACACCTCCGACCATACAAAGCTTCATAAGGTGCCATCCCGATGCTCGCATGAAAGCTGTTGTTGTAGGTGAACTCAATCAGCGGTAACAACTCATCCCAACTTCCTTTATGATCTAGCACACAAGCTCTTAGCAAATCCTCCAAGGATTGAATAGTTCTTTCGGTTTGCCCATCCATCTGTGGATGATAAGCGGAACTCAATCTCAGCTTGGTTCCCAAAGCTTGTTGCAAAGCTCCCCAGAAACGTGAGGTAAACCTCGGGTCTCTGTCCGACACAATACTAGATGGTATCCCATGCAGACGAACAATCTCTGCAATGTAGATTTCTGCTAGTCTCTCCATCTTGTAGTTCAGATTGATCGGCACGAAGTGAGCGGTCTTCGTCAGTCGATCAACCACTACCCAAATTCCATCAAATCTCCTTCGCGTTAGGGGTAACGCCGTCACGAAGTCCATAGATATGCTATCCCATTTCCACTCCGGAACATCCAACGACTGTAGTTTTCCTGCTGGCTTCTGATGTTCCACCTTAGCCTTCTGACAAGTCAAGCATGTCGACACATACTCAGCTACTTGTTTCTTCATCCCGGGCCACCAGAAATGAAGTTTCAGGTCTTGATACATCTTGATCATCCCCGGATGAATGCTCAACCTACTCTTGTGACCTTCATCCAAGATTAATCTTCGCATAGCTGCGTCATTGGGTACACAAACTCGTCCCTTGCAACGCAGTATGTTATTGTTTCCGATAGCAAACTCCGGTGCCTTCCCTTGAGTAACTAGTTCGCGCCACTCAAGTAATCCTTCATCGGTCTCTTGCTTCAATTTGATCTCATCCAAGAGTCCACTCGACACCGTCACCATCCCGAAGCTAAGCTTCCCTGGAGCTATCTTCACATCCAAACTCAGATCTCAGAACGCCTCCAGCAGTTCTAACTCCTTGACCATCAACGAGGATACATGCATAGCCTTTCGACTAAGAGCGTCAGCTACAACATTGGTTTTCCCCGGATGATACTGTAGGTCAAACTCGTAGTCCTGTAGAAATTCCATCCATCTTCGCTGTCTCATGTTCAAATCTTTCTGATCGAACAAATACTTCAGACTCTTGTGATCACTGTAGATCGTGAACGTACTGCCATACAGGTAATGCCTCCAAATATTGAGAGCGTATACTATAGCAGCCAACTCCAAATCATGCGTAGGATAGTTCTTCTCATGAATCTTCAGTTGTCGCGAGGCATAAGCAATCACTTTCTTCTCCTGCATCATTACACAACCCAACCCATTATGTGAAGCGTCACAATAAACGTCATAAGGTTCTCCTTGCTTGGGTAAGGCTAGTATCGGTGCAGTAGTCAGTCGCTTCTTCATTTCCTGAAAACTCTCATCACATTTCTCCGTCCATGCAAAAGGTTGATTCTTCTTTGTCAACTGAGTCAACGGTGAAGTCAACTTTGCATAATCCTTCACGAAGCGTCTATAGTAGACAACAAACCCAACAAAACTCCTGATGTCGCTTGCCGTCTTAGGTTGTTCCCATGACATGATCGATTCAATCTTGCTGGGGTCAACAGCCACACCCTGACTTGATATGACGTGACCTAGGAACTTCACCTCTTCCATCCATAACTCACACTTCGAGCCGTTAGCATATAACTCCTTCTCCCGCAATACTCCTAGCACTTGACGCAAATGCTCTTCGTGTTCTTCTTTACTGTTCGAGTAAATCAGAATATCGTCAATGAACACCACCAAGAACTTGTCCAGGAATGGCCTGAACACTCTGTTCATGTAGTCCATAAACACTGCGGGTGCATTTGTAACTCCAAACGGCATCACGAGATACTCATAATGCCCGTATCGAGTTTTGAATGCGGTCTTCTGTATGTCAGCCTCCTTGACACGGATCTGGTGATACCCTGACTTCAGGTCTATCTTCAAGAAAACAACAGCTCCCCGAAGTTGATCCATCAAATCATCTATCCGAGGCATCGGGTAACGATTCTTCACTGTCACCTTGTTGAGTTGTCGGTAATCCACACACAATCTGGACCTTCCGTCCTTCTTCTTCACCAACAACACCGGTGCTCCCCATGGCGACACACTTGGTCGGATAAATCCTTTGGAAGTGAGATCCTCCAACTGTTTTGCTAACTCTGCTGGTGCCATCCGATAAGGCGCCATTGATATTGGTCCTGTAACGGGCATAATATCAATAGAGAATTCTGTTTCTCTCACTGGCGGTAATCCAGGTACATCCTCTAGAAGTACATCCACAAAATCTTGCACCACCAAAATGTTGCGTACGTCGTCGTCGTTCTTCGCCTCAGCTACGATAGAGTTCACGAATGCTGGTGAACCCCTTCCCAAATTGTACGAATTCAAGTAATCCGTAACGCCAGAATCCGGAAAGACTACGACCTTATTAGCACAATCCAACAGAACGTGATACTGTGCCAACCAGTCCATCCCCAGAATCACATCGAGCTCTTTAAGCCCTAAACAGACGAGGTTCGCAAAGAACTTCCGATCCTCATAAATCAACGGACATTGCAAGCATGCCGTGCGCGTAACTAATCGATCGGCGGCAGGGGTCGTCACCACCAAATCGAATGGTAAATCAGCAGTTAGCAATCCTAACTTTTTCACACACTCCTCAGCAATGAATGAGTGTGTAGCCCCAGAATCAAATAACACCATTAAAGAAGTTCCAGCGATAACACACGTACCCTGGATAAGATCATCAGTCACAGCAGCTTGTTCCCCAGACATTGCAAACACACGACCTGGAGCAGAAGGTCGCTTTCCCCTGGCAGCATTCAGTACTGGCTCGACCTTAGTAGCATCAGGGCAGTTTCTCTCAACATGTCCTGGTTTCTGGCACTTCCAGCACACAACCTCCTTCCACATTCATTCGAGTAGTGTCTGCAAGATCAAGGTTTGATCAGTGGTTGCATCTCTATGGTTTTATGATTACAATTAAGGTTTGTGATGATGAACAATTGTGGTACCCTAACGTTTGCCTTTTTTAAGTTGTGACAAACAGGTTCTGAATCTGACCCAAGCCTATTCGTTCAGAAGAAGAAGAACCAAGGGTTACTAAAAAGAGAGCTCCTTATTCTACCATGTTCGTTCTGAACAGTGACAAATACTTCAGAAGTTCTGAAGATGGAAGCTTTCAAGAAGTTCTGAAGAACTCAAGTCAGAAGTTCTGAAGACCAGATGTTCCAGTGGAACGGTCCAGAAGCAGAAGACTCAAGTTCTGAAGACTTGCAAGAAGTTGGTTCTGAAGACCCAAGCTATTCTAGCTCTGACGTTCAGAAGATCTGAGGAACTTGTTCAGTAACAGAAGTTGCAAGGTCAGAAGAATCCAAGCTTCAATCTGACGATGATCAGAAGCTTCATCAACGTTCATCTGAAGCTCCTTCATCACAAGTCAACTGGTGAAAGGACAGGTCGCTATCACAGTACAACGTGGTACAAGTCTCAGTCTGTCCGCCACTTACCTTGTACAGCCTAGCAGTCTGATATTACAGAATTGCCACTCCAACGGATAAAACCCTAGCAACGGCTACATCACAAGTCTTGGAGTATATAAAGGCTGAAGAAAGAAGAAAGAGGCTAAGAAACTTTGCTGAAAATATTCAACACATACGAACCATACTCTTAGCATTATTTCTTCACTGTTCTTAAACTTCTGAGTTTACTATTCGCTTGTTAGAAGCACTTATTGTAAACCCGAAACCTTTTACATCACATTGTAAAGTTCATCAAGAGACCAAGGTTGGTAGGATCTTGAGAGGACTGAATCAAGGCTGATTCAGTTGTAAGCTAGTCTTAAGAGGATCGGTAGATCAGCTTCTTAAGAGAATACTAGTGTGAAAATCAGTGTATTGTTAGTCACTTAGCAGGTTGCAAAGTGCAGTTGTAACACTCATTGATATTAGTGGATTGCCTTCATCAGAAGAAGGAAGAAATCACCGTCACAGGTGGACTGGATTAGCTTGAGCTTTTATCTCAAGTGAACCAGGATAAAATACTTGCGTGCTTTACTTCCTATCATTCAGCACTTAGTTTTTATCTTTGAGTTTTGAAAAAGCTTAAAAATATACCCGTGATTCAAAAACTCTATTCAAACCCCCCCTTTCTAGTGTTTTTCGCACCTTCAATTGGCATCAGAGCTCCGGTTCTGATTTTAACACCTAACAGTGTTCAGTGATCCAGAACCTTGTGTGAAAAACAAAATGGCCCAAGCAAATACTTCCGCTGACAACAACAACAACAATCAACTCAGAGCACCAATCTTTGATGGTGAAAAGTTTGAGTACTGGAAAGATAAAATAGAATGTTATTTCCTTGGCACTGACCCAGATCTCTGGGATATGGTCATTGAAGGCTATACTGATCCAGTAGATGCTTCAGGAGTGAAGATCCCTCGTTCTGAAATGACTGACGCTCAGAAGAAGCGTTTCAAGGATCATCACAAGGCGAAGTCTATGCTATTCAGCTCAATATCATATATTGAGTATGAGAAGATCTCTGACAAAGAAACTGCTAAATCCATCTTTGACTCCTTGGTCATGACGCATGAAGGAAATGAAGAGGTCAAGGAAACCAAGGCTCTTGCTCTCATACAACAATATGAGCAGTTTAAGATGGAATCTGGTGAAACCATTGAGGAGATGTACTCAAGGTTTCAAACTCTGATTGCTGGAATCAGAGTGCTAAATAAGGGCTATTCTACTGGTGATCATGTCAAGAAGATTATCAGAAGTTTGCCTAAGGAGTGGAGAGCTTTTGTCACTGCCTTGAAACTCTCCAGGAATTTGAACTCGTTGAAGTAAGAAGAGCTCGTGAGTCACCTCAGAAGTCATGAGATTGAACTCAAAGGAGACAAGCCTCAAAAGAAAGACAAGTCTATTGCTCTTAAGTCAAAGTCTGACAAAGCAAAAGCCTATTAGGCAGAAGAGGAAAATTCATCTGAAGAGCAATCAGATGCGTCTGATGATGAAGAGCTGTCTCTTTTCACAAAGAGGTTAAACAAACTCTGGAAGAACAGACATAGCAAAGGCAAAGGACCAAAGAAAAGTTCAGGAAGATATGAATCTTCATCTGGTCAGAAGAAGTCATCTGGAAAGGAAGTCACTTGCTTCGAGTGCAAGGAATCTGGGCACTACAAGAGTGACTGTCCCAAGCTTAAGAAGGATAAGAGACCAAGAAAAGTCTTCAAGAAGAAAGCTCTCATAACCTTTGATGCAACTGATTCTGATGAAGCTGAGTCAGAAGAAGATGAAGCTGTGGAGGCTCTAATGGCTACCACTAGCAGAGGTACTGAAGCTTCAGAAGATGATTCAGACTCTGAGAATGATGATGAGGTATTCTCTGACTTTTCTCTATCTGAGCTAAGAACTGCTTTATCTGAAATAATGAAGAAACATGATATTTTGCTAAATAAGCATAAAGAGCTTAAAAAGAAATATGCTGTTAAAACCAGTTCTTCAGAAGTTCATGAGAAGTCAGTCTCTGAACTCATGGATGAAAACTATATTCTTGTTAATGACAATGCTGTTCTTCGTGCTAAAAATGATGTGCTAGAAGATCAACTTGCATCATCGGATGTTAAGTATGAGACAAAATATGAGAAAGCGTTTCAAAAGTTCCTTGCAAAGGGCATAGACAGAAGTCTTATGGCTTCAATGATCTATGGCATGAGCAGAAATGGGAACAGTGGCCTTGGCTACTTTCAATCCATGAAAGATGAGTCATCTGAGCCCAAACGCAAACCTTTGCATGAGCATTTCGTTCCAGCTGGCACTATCATCCCAGAAAAGGTTACACCAAAGGTAGTAAAACCAAAAGGAAAATTCAAACTTGACATGTCTAGATACTATACTCAGGTTCCTATGCATTATCCTCCTGTTGCACCCAAAGTTCCAAGAACTTCTGGGAAAACTAACAAGAAAGGACCCAAGATATGGGTACCTAAGACAAAAATTATTCCTGTTGCAGACATCTTATGCAGCTCAGTTAAGACACCTGTCATAGTACCTGGACAGTGGATGCTCGCGACACATGACGGGCACAAGGTCTATATTCCAAGAACTGACACCGCTTAAGTCAGGAGGAGACGTTGGCTTTGGAGGAAACCAGAAAGGAAAAATTATTGGAAAAGGTTCCATAGGAGATGGAAAAACTCCGGTTATCAATGATGTACTTCTGGTGGAAGGATTATTTCACAACTTGCTCTCCATAAGCCAAATTGCTGACAAAGGTTACGATGTGATCTTCAATCAAACTGGATGCAAAGCTGTTAGTCAAACAGATGGATCTGTTTTATTTTCTGGGAAGAGGAAAAATGATATTTACAAAATCAGATCCTCTGAACTGCTATCTCAGAAGGTCAAGTGTCTCATGTCAGTTAATGATGAGCAATGGATCTGGCACAGACGTCTAGGACATGCAAGTCTCAGAAAAATCTCTCAACTTATCAAGCTAAATCTCGTCAGAGGATTGCCTCGTCTGAAGTACTCATCAGAGGCTCTGTGTGAAGCTTGTCAGAAGGGAAAATTCACCAAGAAGCCTTTTAAAGCAAAGAATGTGGTATCTACAACAAGGCCCCTTGAGCTACTTCACATTGATCTTTTTGGACCAGTGAAAACTGAATCCATTGGAGGAAAGAAGTATGGGTTAGTTATTGTAGATGACTATAGCAGGTGGACATGGGTAAAGTTCCTAAGGCACAAAGATGAAACACATACTGTGTTTACCAACTTCATTACCCAAGTTCAGAAGGAGTTTCAATCTTCTGTGATTACTGTCAGAAGTGACCATGGTGGAGAATTTGAGAACAAAGCTTTTGAAGAATTATTCAACTCTCAAGGAATCTCTCATAATTTCTCTTGTCCTCGCACTCCTCAACAAAATGGAGTAGTTGAAAGAAAGAATAGAACTCTTCAGGAGATGGCTCGCACCATGATGCAAGAATCAAGTATGGCCAAGCACTTCTGGGCAGAAGCAATCAACACTGCATGCTACATCCAGAACAGAATTTCCATTAGACCAATTCTGGAGAAAACTCCTTATGAGCTATGCAAAGGAAGGCAACCTGATATCTCTTACTTCCATCCTTTTGGAAGCTGTTGCTACATGCTTAACACCAAGGAGCAATTGGGTAAATTCGACTCTAAAGCTTTAAAATGTTATTTTCTTGGTTATTCTGAAAGATCTAAAGGTTTTAGAATTTATAATATTATTCATCAAACTGTTGAGGAATCTATCCAGATTAGATTTGATGATAAGCTTGGCTCAGAAAAGTCAAAGCTGTTTGAAAGATTTGCAGATTTAAGCATTGATTGTTCAGAAGCAAATCAACCAACGAAAAGCCCAGAGGATGCTGCTCCAGAGGCATAAGCATCTGAAGATGTTCCAACAACTTCTGATCAACTTCAGAAGAAGAAAAGAATAGTTGCTTCTCATCCAGAAGAACTGATCATTGGCAACAAAGATGCTCCCGTCAGAACCAGGTCTATGCTCAAACCTTCAGAAGAGACTCTTCTGAGTCTGAAGGGATTTGTGTCTCTCATTGAGCCGAAATCAGTTGATGAAGCTCTTGAAGACAAAGGCTGGATTCAAGCAATGCAAGAAGAGCTAGATCAGTTCACCAAGAATGATGTGTGGACCTTAATGCCAAGACCCAAGGGTTTCCATGTCATAGGAACCAAATGGGTATTCAGAAACAAGCTAAATGAAAAAGGAGAAGTAACAAGAAACAAAGCAAGACTGGTGGCTCAAGGCTACAGTCAACAAGAGGGAATTGATTACGCTGAGACCTTTGCTCCTGTAGCAAGGCTTGAAGCTATAAGGCTACTGATTTCCTTCTCAGTAAATCACAACATCATTCTCCATCAGATGGACGTCAAGAGTGCCTTCCTCAATGGCTACATTTCAGAAGAAGTGTATGTCAAGCAACCTCCTGGTTTTGAAAATGACAAACACCCAGAGCATGTCTACAAGCTCAAGAAGTCACTCTACGGATTGAAACAAGCTCCCAGAGCATGGTACGAAAGGCTCAGCTCCTTTCTTCTACAGAATGAGTTTGTAAGGGGTAAAGGTGACAATACTCTTTTCTGCAGAACCTATAAGAATGACATTCTTATAGTTCAGATTTATGTTGATGATATCATTTTTGGTTCTGCTAATCCCTCCTTGTGCAAGGAATTTTCTAAGCTAATGCAGGCTGAATTTGAAATGAGCATGATGGGAGAGCTTAAATACTTCCTGGGAATTCAAATAGATCAACGACCAGGAGTCACCTATATCCATCAGAAGAAGTACACCCTGGAACTGCTGAAGAAGTTCAACATGAGTGACTGCAACATCTCAAAGACTCCAATGCATCCAACATGCATACTTGAGAAAGAGGAAGTTTCCTCTAAGGTTTTTCAGAAGCTCTATCGTGGAATGATAGGCTCTCTTCTTTACTTAACTGCCTCTAGACCTGATATATTGTTTAGTGTGCATCTCTGTGCTAGATTCCAATCAGATCCTAGAGAGACTCACTTAACTGCTGTTAAGAGGATCCTCAAATATCTGAAAGGAACCACTAACCTTGGCTTGATGTATAGAAAAACATCAGAGTATACACTTTCAGGTTTTTGTGATGCTGACTTTGCTGGAGATAGAGTGGAAAGGAAAAGCACTTCTGGAAGCTGCCATTTTCTTGGATCTAATCTTGTCACATGGTCAAGCAAAAGACAGAACACAATTGCTCTATCAACTGCTGAAGCAGAATATGTCTTAGCTGCCACATGCTGTACACAAACCATATGGATGAAGAATCATCTGGAGGACTATGGTTTGTCTATGAAGAAGGTTCCTATCTACTGTGACAACACAGCGGCTATCTCACTCAGCAAGAACCCCATTCTTCACTCAAGAGCAAAGCATATAGAGGTAAAGTATCATTATATTCTTGATCATGTTCAGAAGGGCACTCTATCATTAGAGTATGTTGATACTGACCATCAGTGGGCAGATATTTTTACTAAGCCCTTGGCAGAAGATAGGTTTTTATTCATTCTTGAAAATCTGAACATGGACTTTTGTCCAGAGTAAGGTTTCCTTCAGAACTTCTGACTATGGTACCTCTGAAGTCATCAGATGTTACCTCGTTCGGAAGTTACTCGATCAGAAGTACTTAACCCACCGGTTAAACTTCTGTGGTTAGCAACAATACACGTGTCACTTCATTTGTGACATAGTTCCTTGAGTCGCGTGGTATATCTGCTATAATGATGATGTCTACTCTCCTCTACTACGCTATTTTCAGGCTATCTATTTTATAACCGTTGATATTGCTTTTAATTTCTTAAAACTGTCAACGGTTACCATTAAACCCACTATATGCACTGTCACACACGATCTCCCACTCACTTACACTTACGGTTTTAAAACTATTCGTGTGCATTGCATTCATTCATACTCCTCCCTCCAACATTTCCCCTTTCTCTCTGAACCCTAAACCTCATTCCTTGAAAATCATGGGCAAATCAAGGAAACCCAAGGTAAATGTTTCTGCTTCTTCCAAACAAACCGCTGAAGATCAAGAGAATCAAAGATTTGAAGAAGCACAGAAGATTCTGAATGCACCAAATGTAGTCACTTGTGCCAAGAAAGTGGAAGAACTGAATGTGTGCTGTGAAGCAAGAGTTGATTTTGATAATCTGGCTCAACATGGGTTTGACATTAGGGACCAAGTTAACTTGCAAGGTTGGTCTGGCTACTTCAACAGGCTCTGTGGTCCGATCTATCACAAGTTGGTTGTTGAGTTCTGGAAGAACGCAGTCTGCAACGACTACTACGTCGTCTCCCATGTAATGGACAAGAAAATTGTGATCTCTGAAGAATCTATTGCAAAGCTGCTGGGTATGGAGTTCCAGCAGGGAAAAAGGATTAAAAATGTTGAGGCAAATGTTGCTGGGATGAGGACTGTTGTCAACAAGGCGCTCTATGACAACTGGTCTTACGAGAAAACCAAATATAACAGTAAGGACTTGAAGTCTCAGATGAAGATTTGGCAGAAGATCTTCATGCACTGCATTCACCCCAGAACTGGAGGAACAGATTACCTGAATGCAACTCAGAAGGTAATCATGTACTACATTTCAATAGGTGAGCCTATATGCCTGCCATTCCTGCTCTTCAATTATCTGAAGGAATGTGTTGAGAAATCAAGGACCACAACTGGTTCTGAGAACAAGCGGTTCATCTCTTACATTCCGTATGGAAGGCTGCTGTCAGATATCTTCGTCCAAAATAAGCTTGTGAACACTCTATCAGACCTTGGACTTCATGAAGATCTGGCCATGAGTATCGGTGATGCTCTCAATGGCACAAAGTTGAAGAAGATGCAGATCATTGAGAAAATTCAAGTGGCTCCCAGAGAAGACACTTCTGATGAGGTGCGTCAGAGGAACTACCCCATTGATGATTTTCCTATTTGGTCCAAGAAGGACAATCCAGCATGTATTCTGGAGTATGTGCGGATGCTCAGAAGACAAGGAGATCCTATCACTCTTGCAGAATTTGTCAACACACTTCCTGAAAGTCCTCCTAAGTTGGCAACCAGGAAATCAAGGAGAACAACAAGCAGCAAGCCCTCAGATCCTAAGGGCAAAGGGATTCTGATAGAGGAACCTGCAAAGAAGAAAGCTGCATCCAAGACTGTGATCATCAGGAAACTCTCTCCTGAAAGGCCTCCGAAGAGAACCTCAGCTCAACCACAACAAGATTCTGATTCTGAAAGCTCAGAAGACTCATGGGAAGACTCCTCAAGTGAGGAGACTGAAGATGATGACATGAATCTGGCTAAGAGACGAAAAATTATTCTTGAGGAAGAGGAAGATGAGCAGGATGACCATGAGATCATCCAGAATGTGATTCAGGGTATAAGGTGTAACACCCCGATTTCGGTGGCGTCACTTTAGTAACCAAAAATAAACTTAATGCGGAAAAACGTGAATATTTTTTTTTCGATAATAACTAAGACAAGACTGAATTAAATAAAACCCAAAAGCGAAAAACAACAGAACTAATGCACAATATATAATACAGTCCCCGCTGTAAGTAACAACCTCGTCACGAGTAACCTCCAGTGACGGAAAGAAAAGTGTAGCGCCCGAAGGCAATATGTACAGACTGAAAGTAAAGGTGAAGTGTCCGCAACACCATCCCTCAAACTGAGAATAAGCTGGCCCATCGGCCTGAAACAAGACCTCCTAAGTCCAACCAACTCTCTGTGATTCCTGTAAAGAAACCACACAAAAAGCTATAGGTGGGAAACTACCCTGTCCCCAAAGAAAACAAATGATGTTCAGAGCTAAGACTCTACTCCTACACTAATCCCATCTCGAGGAGCTCACACCAGCACTAAAACCTACATGCTAGCATGATCGTCGTCCGAATCTGAATTCAGAACGACCTAGTCTAAGTACACCATTCGTCCTCCTCTCGCTACCGCGATGCGCTCCAGTTCCACTATCTCAACTCTAGTTCCCCCCGAAGGGTGAACCATCATGATCTAGTCCGCCGTGGACATCTGACAAAGGGCGTTTGTCCGCCAAAGCACACACAGAAGACGCGAGGGTCAACTCCAAAGAATTATGTAAATAATAACATCGATAGATACAGATAATAGAATAGACACTTAGGCTTATAGCTAGGGATAACATCCTAGGGTTACATATTCCATAACGAACATAAATGACAATAAAAACACTTAACATGTTCCAAATAGGATTAACAAATAACAATCACATTCGACAACTAAGTCAGTATGCATGTTGCATGAAATGATATGCAGGTTAACCCAGTCAACCAATATGCAATCCGGAACGGATGGACATCAACGGATCAGCCCTAGCACCAGCCACGGTGGGACCATTTCGGCCCGCGTGCCTCTTACTCCAACATCAGCGGTAGTCAGATCAGCCGTAACCCGTAGGTCTGCCATTTCGGTCTGCTACAAGAGACGTCTACAAACGCTCTTACACGGAAATCCGGGTCTTATGACCATTTTGGAATCCGACGAGGTCCAGAGTACGTCCTGTGTTAATACCCCATTAATGTTGCATGAATGCAGGATGATTAGTCAAACAACGTCTCCGAATCTCACTCGACACGTCGCCACGTGTTCTAGCTAAATTAAAGTCTCTAAAAGCTTACCCTAAGGTAAAGTCGATTCTGCGACAAAAGACACTTCTTTCCACAACACACATTCTCTCATGATGATCTCCAAATCATCCGACTCATCTCAATCCGAGGGTCACAACTGCTCAACGAGCACAGAGTATCACACTCTCGGAAACTAACGGTTTCCCGGACTTATCCCCAGGATAGCCCAACAACATAGCTGCTCCAACAGCACAACAACAAACGCTGCTCCAACAGCCCCACAACACCTACATACTCGAAGCCTCTCAACTTTCTCAATACTGGGATCTGACGACACTTCTCGTTTTCCAAAACTAATATTTGACTTCCACGCCTTCCTTTCGAGTTTATTATCATTAATTAAAGATTTAGAGGTTGTTTAATGTCTTATGAGTTTTCTTTACAAAATACTATCCTTTTAGTCTTATCGCAAATCCTTTAAGTTCTCGGGATCTCCAAATCCCCAAATGACTCCAGAGAATGTCTCGATCCATACACATCATAACAAGGTCCGAATCTCATTCGTCCTATCAAACTTTCTTAAAACTCTCAAAATAAAATCGGCATGACCTGCCCGCTATTCTCACCATTCAGAATCTCAGATCTCATTGCATAAGTATAAATAACTCAGCACAACCAATCAACATGTCATATATCAATATATTAAGCAATAACCACATAGCACTTAGCATATAAGGCATGCACCACACATCCTAAATTACCCAATTAGCACTTAGCATGTAATTCACTCATCAAAAACATTCAGTAGATGCATCATCTACATTGTCAGCCGAAGCCTCAGAAAACATTTTCCAATCACACACAATCCAGTGCATAAACAGTAAACAATGTCGAAAGCATCGACCCTAAGTATTAACTAGAGATTCAGTGAGAAGCCCTCACCTGCAGATTCTCCAGGATTATCTTCTAACTCTTCCTCACAAGCAAAGCGTTGCTCCTCAGGAAATTCCTCAAAAGTTCCTTTAAAGCAAAGTCACAGAAATACTATCAGAATCTATCGAAAACTAAGCTATCGATACTTACTAAGGTTACACGAAGTAATCTATACTCTAAGGTACGATAATCTAGCGCGAAAGACAAGTTTTCGGAAAAGGAAATTTTCCTCCTCCTCCCCTATAGGGCTCGGCCCTCGATTTTTCTTCGATCAAACTTGGTTCCTATGCTATCATTAGCCGTAACTAAGGGTATTCTGAACTCGGAAAAATTATCGGATCAAAAACTGTCGCAGGGGTATTTTGGTCATGATTTTTAACTTAGGATTTTCAAAACTGAAATCCCAAAAACCAAATTTTGCAGGGACGTCACCAACGACGTTTATGACAACTAATCCTACTAGCACTAAGCTAAGGCGATAGTTTTCAGCCTAAAGGTTGAAGCTTTACTCCAAAAACTCCAAAAATGGGTATTTTAGGCTAAAATTGATTACGGCGGAATTCCGGCGACATAACGGAAAATCTAACCCGGCAGAAGTGATCTTGGGCACGTAAGGAAGAGGTTTAGAATCAGAAATGAAAGATTCAGGATAGTTTTGCAAAAACCCATAAACTATCGGCTTAGAAAAGTCTACAGAAAAGCTATGGAAAAAGCGATCAGAGGTAAGGATTAGCGACTATACCTCGAAACCTTGAAGCAGCAACTAACGGATCAACGATCAAGCAAGTAATGAAGAAAATTCTTCTTCCTTCTTCCTTGGATGAACTCGCGGCCTTGAGGAGAGAAAATGGAGGAGTTTTGTGTTTTTTTCTCACTTGTTTGCTATATATAGAAGATGGAAATTCGCGGGAAAATGAAAGTTTCGCGAATCTGATTTTTCCGGCGTCATTCTCCGTGAATTCTAAGATAGGTTTTGGCGAAAGAATTCCAAAACTAAAATGAGGTCTCCTTATATTTTTGGCAACTAAAGCATAGTCGGTGTAAAACTATTTTACCCGATAAGTTGCTTTTTGCATCGAATGTCGGAATGGAAAACTTCCTTCGGAAGAAAGATTGAAATCATCAAGAGAAATGGGTGTACGCGTGTGGAATATTCATTTGAAGCTCTGAATAGAAAAAGTCTTCATTGTCGGTTGATTCTAGGGTTTTGAAATACCAGGGATTCGGTTTCGGCAAACTTCCGATGATTGGAATCGGACGTTCTTAGATCCTAGAGTTTCGCCTCGAAACGATTTTGATATATGGAAAAAGAGAAGTTCTAACATTTCTCTGAAGATTTTTGGACTAAAATCCTACAGTGTTCCAAGGGTGGAACATAGTGTTATTTCCTAAGATTCTTGTCTTAGGTTTTTAAAGCGAATATTAGTCATGCTATAACTTAAATCGACTTCGATACAATCCTCAGACTTTCCCTGAACTTTCTCCTTCATATATTTGTTTCATTTGGTAGTTCAGGTTTCCCTTCACGATACATCAACCCTAATCGTGAATAAGACTTTATTCACTTAGCATAAGCTTAAAAACTTGGGTTTTACATTACTACCCTCCAAAAAGAAAGTTTCGACCTCGAAACTTAAGGGTCAGTAAAAGCTCCGGATATTATTCCTTGATCTGTTTCCTCTAATACCCATATAGCACCGTTCGTGTCTTTGTTCCAAATAACTTTCACTAAGGTACTCTGCTTTCCCTCCGATCGTTTCACTCTTCTAGTCCCAAGGTTGACCGACGGCGTCTCAAAAGACATATCGTCTTCCAGCTCTATGGTGTCCGGTTCGACCACTTGTGTCGGGTCCCCGTTGGAAACAATATTGGTTGGCATTCGTGCAATCGCACAACCTTAACCACTTGCTCCTTTGCTTTTGTTCATCCAAAATGCTGATTAGAAACTCGGTACCTCTCTATGTTCCGAAGTGAATGCTCAACTTGTTCTCGTGACGTTCACTCATGGTCCAACTCAACTCAGTCGCTTGATAACTCCTAGACGAACTATTGCCTTGGAACTTACTAGTCCATTAACGTCACTTCCAACCTCGTAATTATCCTCCTTCGCACCATGAAATCAATCTTCTACTTAGTCACCATTCAAATTAAATCTCGACTTGAGCCTTAATACCTAGTGCATCACTAGACTCATTCCCTAGAAGATCGACTTATAACTATACCCCAAGGGACTTAACTAGTCATTTTATCGTTCGATCCTTCAACTTTCCGAGGTTTAACCGTTATCGTAACCGCTAACACCACTAAATTCCTTATGCGTACATGAATCTCAGCTCACTAGGTCAACCTTAGCCCTAGGATCCTCATTCAACTTAGTAGAATTCATTGGTTAACTCTAGTATACCTCATCAGAATCCATAACAAGGTTCCATTCACTCTTAAACTCTATGAAACTTGCCCAAATATAACGACTTCAAGTATTCATCTTAATACTAGCACTTTCCTTTCTGTATCTCAATCACCATCTCGTCAATCAACTTCTTAATCCCTCAATCAAGTTCTGACAAACTTCGAGTCCTACACACCTTAGACAGAAATCCATAGATTTAAAACCTAAACCTTCACCAAGTTTGGTCCTCTAATGGCCCTTAATCCTTCAATACTTCTTAAGTGAATATCCATTTCTTAAAACTATAACTCCTTCGCTTACACAAACGATCTGATAAGTGTCGTCATGCTCTCACACTCATAACTTGATCCTGATATCCATAGTCATAACTTGTTATGCTAACATCCTTCAAATCTTATCACATGGTTCATTATGTCCGCAATCTCATAATCAACATCAATCGATTACCAACTTATAACCAACCTTAAAACTCTACATTACTCAGAATTTCTTTACTTCAAGATCTCTCTTATACTATACCTCAATGGTCTTAATCCGCAACTCATCTTCAGATCTCCAATCTCCTACTCGTACGTGATTCTCAACTCTCAAGGTAAATCTTAACCCTAAGATTCCAATCCAACTTAGTAAATCTCACTTAGTAATCTGAGCATATTTTCTTTGAAATCCATATCAACAACCTCAAGGATTCAACTTATGCTAAAACTTTCTTTTTCTAACTTAATCATTGATTCAACACTTAGTCACTCCAGCAAACTCCTGACAATTCTCTAAGTCTTACACATTCAAGTTAAACTTCCTGGCTTAAAATCTAAACTTTTATCTAGTTTGCATCGGTAATGTCCTTTGACCCTTCAACACTTTTCAAGTGAAAATTCATCTCTTAAGACTATAATGTCTCCACAAATTAATCATGCACTTAGCAAAACTTATTCCTCGAACTCGACTACAACAATCTAGTTCAAAGTTAATTCTTCTCAATCTTGCTACTATCAAGCTATCATCTATAACCTGATTAAATCCAACCTATTTGGTCTCTAACAATTCCACTCAGTAATCACATAACCTATGACTTCATAACTTCCGAGAAAATACCTAATATTTTTCCAACATTAAATCTCTTGACTTAGTCTACCTCTACTTGGAGTAATCACACGAACCAACCAATTAATGTCTATACGACAATCATCAACTTCCAAAGGTTCAAATCTTAATCTTGTACAATCAAGTGCTTAATACAAACTTTCCTCCCAAATTCAACTAATCTTCGATCAAATCAAGTTAATCTTACCAATCCTTCTATCAAAGTCCATAGCCAGCTGTGATTCCGAATATCACCCCCTCAATATTAAGTTGATCAGGCCTAATACATCGAAGGTGGAAATCTAGAAAAACCTACTGGAACAGTCAATGAGTTCCTATCATCCAATAATCACAAATACCCTGACATCACATCCTCAATGATTCCGCTATGGAACTGCACGCCCTCAACATCATACGTATACTATCCATAAGAAATCTCTATGAGATTCATTCTTCAGCTTCTAGCTTCCTTTTAAACGCATCGGTAGAAGGCTACTTTCTAGGCTTAGCGTGTCATTCTAAACCTCGTATAACTTCTATAGTCTAAATACTAGCAACGGTCAAATACAGTCTTAATAGGCGTAATAACTATAAGGTCAAAGCTCAAACAATATAAGTAAGATAGGTGTGTTGCATGCGCTACGAGAGTAATGGAATATATTATACTGAAATGAGAAAGAATGGTTAGGAGGTTACCATCGTTCTTGCGCCCTTCTGTGACAAACCCCTCAGCTCTCTCACCGTCCATGGTGTAAATTCTTGCTTTAGCCGCAGAACGCTTACCACGAGCAGTGTTGACAGTTGGTTCAACCTTGGGTGCTCTGCACCGACCGGCAGTATGCCCCATTTGGTTACAATTATAGCATTTGGGCCTCGTGTCGGAACAAGCATTAGCATAGTGCCCCGGCTTCCCACATCTGAAACATGACACTTGTTTCCTTGCCCCTCTAGCTATGGCAGGAAACTTGCCCTTCATCTTGTTGTCAGACGATCCCGCCTGAAACGTCCTACAGTTCACGGCCAAATGTCCACGTTGTTTGCACCTGCAACATTTTGGTCCCGTCATTGAGCACTGAAAGGCGTAGTGTCCCAGCTTTCCACAACGGAAACATGACACAGCCTCCTGGCCAATAGTCGCGGTGGTCGACTTGCATGATCCTGGAATAGGGTCTCTCCCCTCAGGATGCTGGTATGGCTTCCACGGTCGGTACTCCTGAGAACCTGATCTCACTGGTCCCCTAGTTCCAACTCGGTCCAACTCATTATGATGGTACTTGGACACCTCGTTTAGCAGTTGAGATTGCCTACGTGCAGCCTCCTCCGCGTGTCTGTAAGCGTCCTCAGTAGCCTGGTTCATCATTGCTTCAATCATTGTAGCTATCGCCTTTGCCATTCGATCAGGGCTTACCATCCTATGCTTAGTCAAACAAACAGTTAGTACTCATCACAAGATAGTCTCTGGCATAACTATACAATATGAGTAAGCAATAACTTCAATCAATTTCAAGCGAAAAATCGCTTGCAGACAATCAATTTTCACTCTTTGCAGAGTCACACAACCTAGCACAGAAGACCTATTCCCCAACAACTCCCGAAAGACTCGACCGTGCTCTGATACCACAATGTAACACCCCGATTTCGGTGGCGTCACTTTAGTAACCAAAAATAAACTTAATGCGGAAAAACGTGAATATTTTTTTTTCGATAATAACTAAGACAAGACTGAATTAAATAAAACCCAAAAGCGAAAAACAACAGAACTAATGCACTATATATAATACAGTCCCCGCTGTAAGTAACAACCTCGTCACGAGTAACCTCCAGTGACGGAAAGAAAAGTGTAGCGCCCGAAGGAAATATGTACAGACTGAAAGTAAAGGTGAAGTGTCTGCAACACCATCCCTCAAACTGAGAATAAGCTGGCCCATCGGCCTGAAACAAGACCTCCTAAGTCCAACCAACTCTCTGTGATTCCTGTAAAGAAACCACACAAAAAGCTATAGGTGGGAAACTACCCTGTCCCCAAAGAAAACAAATGATGTTCAGAGCTAAGACTCTACTCCTACACTAATCCCATCTCGAGGAGCTCACACCAGCACTAAAACCTACATGCTAGCATGATCGTCGTCCGAATCTGAATTCAGAACGACCTAGTCTAAGTACACCATTCGTCCTCCTCTCGCTACCGCGATGCGCTCCAGTTCCACTATCTCAACTCTAGTTCCCCCCGAAGGGTGAACCATCATGATCTAGTCCGCCGTGGACATCTGACAAAGGGCTTTGTCCGCCAAAGCACACACAGAAGACGCGAGGGTCAACTCCAAAGAATTATGTAAATAATAACATCGATAGATACAGATAATAGAATAGCCACTTAGGCTTATAGCTAGGGATAACATCCTAGGGTTACATATTCCATAACGAACATAAATGACAATAAAAACACTTAACATGTTCCAAATAGGATTAACAAATAACAATCACATTCGACAACTAAGTCAGTATGCATGTTGCATGAAATGATATGCAGGTTAACCCAGTCAACCAATATGCAATCCGGAACGGATGGACATCAACGGATCAGCCCTAGCACCAGCCACGGTGGGACCATTTCGGCCCGCGTGCCTCTTACTCCAACATCAGCGGTAGTCAGATCAGCCGTAACCCGTAGGTCTGCCATTTCGGTCTGCTACAAGAGACGTCTACAAACGCTCTTACACGGAAATCCGGGTCTTATGACCATTTTGGAATCCGACGAGGTCCAGAGTACGTCCTGTGTTAATACCCCATTAATGTCGCATGAATGCAGGATGATTAGTCAAACAACGTCTCCGAATCTCACTCGACACGTCGCCACGTGTTCTAGCTAAATTAAAGTCTCTAAAAGCTTACCCTAAGGTAAAGTCGATTCTGCGACAAAAGACACTTCTTTCCACAACACACATTCTCTCATGATGATCTCCAAATCATCCGACTCATCTCAATCCGAGGGTCACAACTTCTCAACGAGCACAGAGTATCACACTCTCGGAAACTAACGGTTTCCCGGACTTATCCCCAGGATAGCCCAACAACATAGCTGCTCCAACAGCACAACAACAAACGCTGCTCCAACAGCCCCACAACACCTACATACTCGAAGCCTCTCAACTTTCTCAATACTGGGATCCGACGACACTTCTCGTTTTCCAAAACTAAGATTTGACTTCCACGCCTTCCTTTCGAGTTTATTATCATTAATTAAAGATTTAGAGGTTGTTTAATGTCTTATGAGTTTTCTTTACAAAATACTATCCTTTTAGTCTTATCGCAAATCCTATAAGTTCTCGGGATCTCCAAATCCCCAAATGACTCCAGAGAATGTCTCGATCCATACACATCATAACAAGGTCCGAATCTCATTCGTCCTATAAAACTTTCTTAAAACTCTCAAAATAAAATCGGCATGACCTGCCCGCTATTCTCACCATTCAGAATCTCAGATCTCATTGCATAAGTATAAATAACTCAGCACAACCAATCAACATGTCATATATCAATATATTAAGCAATAACCACATAGCACTTAGCATATAAGGCATGCACCACACATCCTAAATTACCCAATTGGCACTTAGCATGTAATTCACTCATCAAAAACATTCAGTAGATGCATCATCTACATTGTCAGCCGAAGCCTCAGAAAACATTTTCCAATCACACACAATCCAGTGCATAAACAGTAAACAATGTCGAAAGCATCGACCCTAAGTATTAACTAGAGATTCAGTGAGAAGCCCTCACCTGCAGATTCTCCAGGATTATCTTCTAACTCTTCCTCACAAGCAAAGCGTTGCTCCTCAGGAAATTCCTCAAAAGTTCCTTTAAAGCAAAGTCACAGAAATACTATCAGAATCTATCGAAAACTAAGCTATCGATACTTACTAAGGTTACACGAAGTAATCTATACTCTAAGGTACGATAATCTAGCGCGAAAGACAAGTTTTTGGAAAAGGAAATTTTCCTCCTCCTCCCCTATAGGGCTTGGCCACTTTTGGTAATTGTGGGGCTCGATTTTTCTTCCATCAAACTTGGTTCCTATGCTATCATTAGCCGTAACTAAGGGTATTCTGAACTCGGAAAAATTATCGGATCAAAAACTGTCGCAGGGGTATTTTGGTCATGATTTTTAACTTAGGATTTTCAAAACTGAAATCCCAAAAACCAAATTTTGCAGGGACGTCACCAACGACGTTTATGACAACTAATCCTACTAGCACTAAGCTAAGGCGATAGTTTTCTGCCTAAAGGTTGAAGCTTTACTCCAAAAACTCCAAAAATGGGTATTTTAGGCTAAAATTGATTCCGGCGGAATTCCGGCGACATAACGGAAAATCTAACCCGGCAGAAGTGATCTTGGGCACGTAAGGAAGAGGTTTAGAATCAGAAATGAAAGATTCAGGATAGTTTTGCAAAAACCCATAAACTATCGGCTCAGAAAAGTCTACAGAAAAGCTATGGAAAAAGCGATCAGAGGTAAGGATTAGCGACTATACCTCGAAACCTTGAAGCAGCAACTAACGGATCAACGATCAAGCAAGTAATGAAGAAAATTCTTCTTCCTTCTTCCTTGGATGAACTCGCGGCCTTGAGGAGAGAAAATGGAGGAGTTTTGTGTTTTTTTCTCACTTGTTTGCTATATATAGAAGATGGAAATTCGCGGGAAAATGAAAGTTTCGCGAATCTGATTTTTCCGGCGTCATTCTCCGTGAATTCTAAGATAGGTTTTGGCGAAAGAATTCCAAAACTAAAATGAGGTCTCCTTATATTTTTGGCAACTAAAGCATAGTCGGTGTAAAACTATTTTACCCGATAAGTTGCTTTTTGCATCGAATGTCGGAATGGAAAACTTCCTTCGGAAGAAAGATTGAAATCATCAAGAGAAATGGGTGTACGCGTGTGGAATATTCATTTGAAGCTCTGAATAGAAAAAGTCTTCATTGTCGGTTGATTCTAGGGTTTTGAAATACCAGGGATTCGGTTTCGGCAAACTTCCGATGATTGGAATCGGACGTTCTTAGATCTTAGAGTTTCGCCTCGAAACGATTTTGATATATGGAAAAAAAGAAGTTCTAACATTTCTCTGAAGATTTTTGGACTAAAATCCTACAGTGTTCCAAGGGTGGAACATAGTGTTATTTCCTAAGATTCTTGTCTTAGGTTTTTAAAGCGAATATTAGTCGTGCTATAACTTAAATCGACTTCGATACAATCCTCAGACTTTCCCTGAACTTTCTCCTTCATATATTTGTTTCATTTGGTAAACTCTAGTTCAGGTTTCCCTTCACGATACATCAACCCTAATCGTGAATAAGACTTTATTCACTTAGCATAAGCTTAAAAACTTGGGTCTTACATAAGGGAATCCTCAGAGGCTGAAGAATCCACAGATTCTGATGAAGTACACTTGGTGAGGAGAAGGAAACTGCCTCTGAAAGGTCCCCTTCAGCAGAAAGAGGCAGTTGCAGAGCAAGCTTCTGAACCTGCTTCAGAAGCACAACGTGAAAGGAGATCTAAAAGAACTTCTGATCCAGCAAGAGCTGCAAAACTTACCACAACCACATTCATCAGAAGTCCTAGTAAGGTAATTACTGAAAGCATTAACTCTGATTCTGCTTTAGTAGTTATTCCTGAACATCCACTGCCTATATCTACCTCTCTGCCTACCTCAAACCAAACAGAACCTACTCAACCTGAAACACAAACTCAAACACAAGCTAAACCTCAAGCTCCTACTTCAATCATCCAAACAGCTACCACAATCATCCCTTCCACTCCAATTTACACCTCTTCCACATCCATCCCAACTGAACCAGTACCTCCCTTCAATTCCTTCATTCAAGGTATTGTTCAAAGTGAGGCTACTCTGAGAACCTTGGTTCAACAATTCACTCCCAAGCCTGCATCCACTTCACACACCTTCCTCATAACCCAAACTGGTGAGATCCCTGCTGAGACAGAAAAAGAGGATGATGATGTTCAGATCCTTGTACCGCCTTTCAATGTGAAGCCTCTTCAACAAATTGCTTCCAACTTTGAAGATCAGCTTCCAGATGCTGCTGAGACCTCCTATGTGTCTTTGTCCAACTACTCAGCAGTCAACTCACAGGATCTGAGTTTCACTTCACCTGAGAAGACTGTCACCTCAAGGCAAAGGCCAGATACTATCTCTGAAGCTGAGCATATGGATGAATCAGATCACTCAGGCGTAGAGAAGGACCATGAGATTGATTCCACTCCTTCAGAGAACATGGATGAATCAAATGCTTCAAGCTCCAATGCTGCCAGAACTCCTCAGCCTGTTCTGACCCTGGCCACCTCCTTCCTTCCTCAGAGTCTCACTCAACTCATTCAGGAGTTTTCTGAAGAGGCCACCAGAAGACTGAACTGGCTGTATCAGGTAACTGATAATCAGTTTGATGCTTCTCTTGTTGATGGTCTATGGTCTGCCTTTGAGAGATGGTCAGAAGGCAAAGGTCATGAACTTCAGAAGCAACTTAGCAGGGAGAAAAGACTCAGAGTTCATGATGCATGTGAAAGGGCCTATGAGCAGAGGCAGAGAGTGTTGCACAAGGTTTGTGAACCCTTGAGAAGAGCTATGGCTGAAAAACCATGTGTTCTCTCTGAATGTACCTCAGAGGATGTTGAGATGCCTTCAGCAGAGGTTGCAGAAGAAAGCTCTGACGGCATAGTCATTCTGGAAGATGCAGATGCTGATGAAGTTCAGAAGCAAGGGCCAACTCAAGTTGATATTGCAATGTCATCAGATGCTGAAGTTGCTCCTCATGCTCAAGCTCCAGAAGTTCCTACCTCTGCTCCAACTCCAGAAGTTGAAATTCTTGCTGCCCGGATTGACAGAATTCAGAATGATCAACAAAGGTTATTTCAGATGGTTGAGGAACAAGGACGTGTTCAGAATGAGCAAAGCAAGCAAATTCAAGAGTCCTCAGGCAAAATGGAAGCAATCATGAAGTACCTAATGGACAACCTTCCCTCCACTTCCAAGCCCTGAATCCCTCACTTCTATCATGCATGCATTTATGTGTTATGACTATATTTAATTTATGTTGACTGTGTTAATTTATTCTTCTCTGATTCAATGCATAGTCTTCTTCGTAACTCACATGCCTTTATGATTTGATAAGTTTTATGCATGATTTTCTGTTACTTTTTCTCCTTATAATCTCCGCAATCTTTCTTCTCCATCACAACGCAATTCACTTCCTTATCATTCAGTTCCATCCTCCCTTCCTTCTAGTTCTAGAATGACTTCTGTCGATTTAATTTCTGAACTCAAGACTTTGGTATTTGACCAAGTCTTTCCATGGAGCGTTAATCTTTCTTCCTCTCAGATTTCTCAAGCTCTTGAGAAAATTGAGACTCTTCTGAAATGTTGGCTCACTTCTCATCAGACTCACTGTCTTCAGAACCTTCAAGAAGTTCTGAATGACCTCCTCCGTCTGACCAATCGCCGGGAGGACATTGAAGCTCAGCTCCAGGGCATTTGCATGCTTTTGGAATATGAAGAAGATCACCATGAAGCGGATCAAGAGGCTGTCCAGGAGAATGTTGCCTTGAAGGAAGAACTGGCTACTCGGTTAGCCTCAATTGATCAGGACATTCGTCCTCTCCACCTTCAACTTCTCTCCATGAAGCATTCTCGGGCTTTCCTATTTATCTAGGATTAGTCTTCTTCTTTCCTCTCGATCCTTTGTACTTCTTCTCCTTTCAGTAATAATAACATTTCTTATTTGCATCACTTCTTTGTTATTGTTGTTGTTGGTTTTGTTTTTCACTCTTTTTGATTATGACAAAAAGGGGGAGTACATAAAATGGTTTTGATAAACTTTTATATTATATAAAACCAGCAGAGGAGAACAAGTATCAATACTTATAGCACATAGATATTGTCAAGCGCCTCAGATAAGGAATACATTTTGTTCATATTCTGAAATAATCTTGCTTCTGACGCCTTATTCCGATTATATCTAGACAAGACTCTATGTTATTATGTGATATACGCTAAGTTCTGAACCATCACTCCTGATGAGTATAAATCTATTCAAGCGTAAATTCTGATCACATAACCAGACTCCGAATCTAGACTATTCACAAATTCATCCAGTCATAGATTCAGGGGGAGTCAGGGGGAGACCCTAGCTCAGAATCAGGTGTTAACCCAGATTCAGAAAGAGCATTGCAAAACGTTACACAAGGATAAGTTTAATCTCTGATCCTTTCTCTCTTGTGTATTCAGTTTATTGCATAAAAAATGTTCATCAAAATACTTGTTTTGTCATCATAAAAAAGGGGGAGATTGTAAGATCAAGGTTTGATCAAAGGTTGCATCTCTATGTTTTGATGATTACAATTAAGGTTTGTGATGATGAACAATTGTGGTACCCTAACGTTTGCCTTTTTTAAGTTGTGACAAACAGGTTCTGAATCTGACCCAAGCCTATTCGTTCAGAAGAAGAAGAACCAAGGGTTACTAAAAAGAGAGCTCCTTATTCTACCATGTTCGTTCTGAACAGTGACAAATACTTCAGAAGTTCTGAAGATGGAAGCTTTCAAGAAGTTCTGAAGAACTCAAGTCAGAAGTTCTGAAGACCAGATGTTCCAGTGGAACGGTCCAGAAGCAGAAGACTCAAGTTCTGAAGACTTGCAAGAAGTTGGTTCTGAAGACCCAAGCTATTCTAGCTCTGACGTTCAGAAGATCTGAGGAACTTGTTCAGTAGCAGAAGTTGCAAGGTCAGAAGAATCCAAGCTTCAATCTGACGATGATCAGAAGCTTCATCAACGTTCATCTGAAGCTCCTTCGTCACAAGTCAACTGGTGAAAGGACAAGTCGCTATCACAGTACAACGTGGTACAAGTCTCAGTCTGTCCGCCACCTACCTTGTACAGCCTAGCAGTCTGATATTACAGAATTGCCACTCCAACGGATAAAACCCTAGCAACGGCTACATCACAAGTCTTGGAGTATATAAAGGCTGAAGAAAGAAGAAAGAGGCTAAGAAACTTTGCTGAAAATATTCAACACATACGAACCATTCTCTTAGCATTATTTCTTCACTGTTCTTAAACTTCTGAGTTTACTATTCGCTTGTTAGAAGCACTTATTGTAAACCCGAAACCTTTTACATCACATTGTAAAGTTCATCAAGAGACCAAGGTTGGTCGGATCTTGAGAGGACTGAATCAAGGTTGATTCAGTTGTTAGCTAGTCTTAAGAGGATCGGTAGATCAGCTTCTTAAGAGAATACTAGTGTGAAAATCAGTGTATTGTTAGTCACTTAGCAGGTTGCAAAGTGCAGTTGTAACACTCATTGATTTTAGTGGATTGCCTTCATCAGAAGAAGGAAGAAATCACCGTCACAGGTGGATTGGATTAGCTTGAGCTTTTATCTCAAGTGAACCAGGATAAAATACTTGCGTGCTTTACTTCCTATCATTCAGCACTTAGTTTTTATCTTTGAGTTTTGAAAAAGCTTAAAAATATACCCGTGATTCAAAAACTCTATTCAAACCCCCCCTTTCTAGTGTTTTTCGCACCTTCAATGTCCCTTCTGGTAGCACTTGTAACAGACGACATCGTCCCTAGGAGCACGTGTCACATTCCTTCCAACAAAAGGCACCCTGTCAGTAGGGCGTTGATAAGGCTTCCTCATCGGAGCCTTGCCCCTGTCAAACCTACCAGCTTGCCTCTGTCCCTCAAACCTTCCGGTCGGCTTCTGCCCAGAGCGGATCGGACCTCCACTGTCATACTTGCCCCTCTGACGATTCTTCATCGACTCTACTTCACGAGCTTTCTCCACCAGTTGTTGGAAAACTCTGATTCCCAATGGCCTCACGGACTCCTCAATGTCATTCCTCCAACCCCTCATGAATCGGTTGCAAAGATACGATTCATCCACTTGCACTTGGAAAAAGCGAAAGTGTTTGGACAGGGTCTCCAGTCTTGCAGCATATTCCCCTACGGTCATCAGCCTCTGTCTCAGGTTGAGGAATTGATTCTCCATGTCTTCCCTGGCAGTCTCCGGGAAGTACTTCTCCATAAAAGCCCTTTTGAAAGACTCACAGTTGATGGCCACATTGTTGGCAGTCATCAGCTGTTTGGCGCTCCGCCACCAGTACTCAATGTCACCCTTCAACATAAAGGTCGCCAAGTTCACCTTCTCGGCGTCAGGTGTGTGGAGAGCCTCAAAGATTTTCTCCATTTCCTGAATCCAAAGATCAGCTTTCTCGAGCTCAACTTCGCCTTGGAACTTAGGTGGTCCATGACGATTGAAATCAGTTCTCACGCGGATCTGGTCCTGTGCCAGCTCCCTCTCAGCCCGTTGTGCCCTTCTGGCATCTTCCTCTGCTCTCCTGGTGTTCTCTTCAGCTTCTCGTTGAAGCTGCGCCGCGGCTTGGGCAGCAGCAGTGGCAGCCTACTGGTTCATCACCTGAGCCAGCTGAGCCATTGCTTGAGCAAGCTGAGCATTGGTTGGGTCCTGTCTCAGAGGCATGATGGAAATCCTGCTTAGAAATAGAACCACAACCCAATGTCAGTGCCCTCAAATTAAAAGAAATATCTAAGTATACAATAAATAATCTATCTCAAGTATCACGGCAATGATACTATTCAGACAATCACAGTCAAGCAAGCATCTTAGCACACAAGTCTACCCAATCTCACCGCGAAACTTTGAAAACATCTTTATCAAAAACAAAAACATCAACGAGTTCGGAAACTCGTAAGCCCAAAACCCTTAGTACTCTGGTTTCTCAACCGGAGCTCTGATACCACAATGTAACGCCCCGATTTCTCGGGTGTCACACAGTAACTAATCACGTGTATTTTTACAAAGAATTTTCGCCGATTAATTAATTAACCTTTAAATAATGATAAAAGATTCATTAATTGCGAAACTCAGGAAATAATAACCTTTACAAATCTCGCGGAAGTAAACATCATCTCAAAACTTTTGAATTAAATAAAATAAGTATGAAATATACCTCTAAAACCAAAGTAAATTACATCAACTTTAATTATCCAAATGAAAACAAAATAATTGCTCAATGCTTCCCGAACTCGGTACTCTCAACCCAAAGAGAAAATGGATGTCTCTCAACCCAACCCAAATCCTTGGCCTCTTTCTCTTTATCTTCTTCCTCTTTATCTGAAGTGTAGTCGTCATCCGGTAGTGGCTCGTCACAAAGTATCAGCTTCCAAGAATGAGTCGTCGCCGTTATCTTCACGACCATCTACCCCCCCCCCCCCTAAAATAAACACATAAACAAGTAGCGCAAGGGTCAGATCTCATATTCTCATAAAAACATTCACATATACATGTACTCTCATAAATAACAAGGTATAATAAGCATAATATTTAGGTTATATCTCAGTCAGTCACCTAAGTTCAGTTAGGCTAGCGACCTCACCATTCACACAACCACCTCAACACCAATGGCCATATTCACGATCATCCGCAGATGAACAATTCTCGGAGGGGACACACCGTACAACCCTCATTCATGTGGGGGGACACACCGTCCGCCGGACACACCGCCCGTCCACAGAATCACAAGGTGACCGCAGTCAACCAAATCATGTGGGGACACACCGTACAACCCACAAACACCCTCGCGTGCAAGTAACCGTTTGGCTCTAACGGTACCATCGTTCTCATGGTCCATAGTCTCACCTAGACCTATGTTCCATTAATCACATTTTCACTTTTTCCTTGCAAGCGAGTTATTTCTCTTTCTCTTATATTGAGGCTCTAAGTCAAGTCTTCCTAGAGTCTTTTATTCTCATCACAAAACTAAAGATAGCAACACAACATTCACAGTGCACAAAAGGGAATTACGGCTAGGTGAGCGACCCTTTTGTACAACTAACCAAATAAACAATGTGAAATCATTTAAGAATAGCCATATACATAAAAACATGCATATTATGTCACAACAGCACCACAAGGCAAGTACCAAGGCTCATGAAATCAAGCTTAACAACATATAACTCACAGCATCTCCTAAACACATGTTCCTAAACAAAACTTCAAAACATTTTCGCAACTCAACATATTGACAGAAGAAACAACTTTCACAAAAACAGAGCCACAGAATGTATCGTAAAGCTTACTGTCCGGAACAGGAAAGACAGCAGGTGTAACAGTTACTAAAAACGACCCCCAGATCACAATATTAAACCAAAAATTATGATTTTTATATGTCTAGAAAGCTAATTCGAAGATCTATAACTTCCTAGTTTACCACGTTTTCATCGGAAGACCAGAAACGGGTGATATCGGGCCATTAAGTCCGCTGTCCAGTACAGAAAACTGGAAGGGTCACTTCTGCCCTAAATTAAAATTTTGAAGATGCAAGTGCAAAGTTTCAAAGCCATTTTCCAGCAACAAAACGTCATATATTCATGTGGAATCACCCTATGAAAATATTTCAGAACCTAACACATCTCAATCTTCACGTTGGACAAATAAATTTCATGTCAAACTTAGCAAGTATTGCATGGGATCTTCACAAAGCATCAAGGTCAAAGGCAAGAATAGCAAATAGTGAAACAATAACACATGGTATCTCATGGAAAAATCCAGCAAGAATCATGATCATAAAAATCCAGCAAGTTATCCCATAACCAAACCCTCATGCAAAACCCTCCAACAACAAAACTTTTCACAACAAATCATGGCAACAATTCCCTAACAACCTACCCAATCCTAGGACCAGCCCTTACCTTGCTAAAACCTTGATGAAAGAAGAAAAGGATGAAGTTTTGAAGAGGCTTTTCCTTTCTTTCCAAGTTCCCTCCCTCTTTCTCCTTCTCGAATCCTCTCCCTCTCTCTCGTGATCTCATTCTCTCTTGCTCCCCTTCACGACGGCGGCCGGCGGTAAGGGTGGAAGGTGGCGGCTTCTCTCTTCTCCTCTCCTTTCTCTCTTATGTTTTTACGTGATGGAGGTGCTGCCCAAGGGTTTCTAATTCAGATTTTGTGTGAATGAGAAAAACTCCTCCCCCCAAACCCTATTGAACCCGCGGCTACACATGCATGGGTTAGGGTTTTGAATTTTTTTTCTTTCTAAGCCCAAACAAGTAAAAACCCTGAACCCAACTAATTACTCACTTAAACCGGTCTGACTTATGAGAAAACCAAACCACTTTTTAGTAAAAACAAGATTAAAACATGAATTAAAAGGAAAATTCTCCAATTAACCCGCTGGTACTGTACAGCCAAAACCATCGTCACTAAAACTACAATATCTCGAGGTACCGATATCGGAATGACCTGATTCCACTTCGATAATTTTCTACACTTAAAAGGCTACAACTCTCATGAAGGAAGGTTTCCCAAATGAGGTCGTTAAAACCCTCTAAAAATTCACACAAGTTGACAGTTGAAATCTGCCAATTTCCCAACTTGAACAAAACCCTCATTTTATTCAATCTTTCTCAAAAACAAAACAAACTAAAATAGGGCCTTAAAGGTGCTTACTCTGAGACAAGACAGTAAACGTGTGTCAGTTCATTCTGATGCCTCGTTCCTTGTGCCCTCCGGATAATCTGTTGTAATGAGTGTAGATGTGCATATTCTCCACCGTGTGTTTTGAGTATTAACTATTCATAATGATGTCTTTAATTTTCATCCGTTGATTTTACTTTTGTTTTACAATCAACAACGGTTACTTTCTAAAAACCACTACGCACACACGTTCTCCATCACTTGTGTTTTTTGCTTCTCTCTCCTGTTTGCAAAAGCCCTTATCTTCTTCAATTCTCTCTCTCTCGTTCATCCCTCTTCTACCCAAACCTCCAACCTTCAACTATGATGAGTTCTGAAAGAGCTGATTCCGGTAAAAGGGCTGATTCCGCCGATGGAAGAGTGTTCCCAAGGATGGTTGTGGGTCTTCCAACAGAGCAAGTAGGTCCCGTTCTTCGTCCCAGATCGACAGAGGTTGCTCAAGCACAAGTTCAAGATGCTGAGGATGTTGTTCCTTTGTCTCAAAGGAGTTGTGCAGTTACATGCGTCCGCCCTCCAGAAGAACTTCAGGTTCTTGCTGAATGGCGTTTCGACCTAGACAACATTGCTGCTAATGGGGTCGATCTTCGTCCTGAAGTACAGGCTCAAGGCTGGGAAGGATATTCTGGAAGCATGCTGATTGCAACGAGTATCAGGTTGTGTCCTTTGTTCTGGGAAAAAGGATCATCATCTCAGAGAAGTCTTTTGCAAGACTTCTGGGTGCAGATACAAGTCGTGGCTACAGATTTCAGATGCAAGAGTCAAAAGTCAAGACAAGTACCAAGGAGAAGGTCAACAAGGCTTTATACTCTACATGGAGACCAGGCAAAACTGATTGCAAGACAAAGGATCTCCATCTTGACCTGAGAATCTGGCACAAGATCCTCCTGAACTGCATAAATCAAAGACCAAAGGGAAGCTCTCCAGATTACATCAATTTCACTCAGAAGGTGATGTTTTTCTTCATCAAGGAGCACAAAAAAGTCTATCTGCCTTACTATCTATTCTTCTATCTGAAGGAGTGCATCAAAAAGTCAAGGACTACTGCTTCACCAAAGTCTGCCATCAAGTACATACCTTTTGGCAGATTACTATCTGACTTCTTCATTGAGAGCAAACTGATATATGCTCTGACCAAAGTTGGATGCACTGAAGACCTAACAACAACTGTTAGAGATGTCTTCACTCCCACATCATTGAAGAGAATGGGCTTGGTGGAAACAAAAGTTGAGGTTAACCCTGCTACTACAAAGTCAAGAGGAAGAAGAATCCCTCTGAAGGACTACCCTCTCTGGTCAAAGGCTGATGATCCCGAGGCTATCAGGTTCTATCTTGATGATCTGAAGCAACAAGGCTTTGTGATTGACGTGGATGAATTTTTCAGAAATCTTCCAGAACCTCCGGACTTTGAGTCTCCCAGGAAAAAGAAGACCAAGAGAAAGAAGGTGGAACCCTCTGAGACACAGGATCCCTCTGATGGTGATGATAATGATGATGATGATGAACCACCTCAGAATAAGGCAAAGAAGGTCAGAATTGCAACACAAGTCACTCATCTGGAACCTGCAATCTCTACCAGAGTCACCAGATCTGCAGTCAGAGCTTCAAGTAAGTTTATTGCTCTTTCTGATGATGATGATTTAAATCTGCTTGATGCAATTCCTGTTGCTTCCAACCCTGAACCCACACAAATTGATCAACCCACTTCACACAATGCTTCAAACTCCTAAGTCCACTACACCAACCTCACCCATATACTTCCATACACTCCACAAACCTCTGAACCACAGGCTTCTGATACACAAGCTCTAGAGATACCAACCACTGAAAAATATAACTCTGAGCCTCAACCCTCTGATCACTCACATCAGGAACCCTCTGATAGAGAAATTCTCTCTCCTGCTCCCTCTGTCTCTTTTCCAACAAATGTTCCATTTTCCTCTCCTTCAAATAAATCTGAAGCCTCTCTCCAATTCTTTCAATTTGCCAGAGAAAGAATTTCAGAACTACCTGAACATTTCTAAAATGTTCTAAGTCCAAACCGCTACTCTAGACCAAGGCCAGAACCTCTAGATGCTCCTGATTTTCCAATCCATGCAGTCCCTTTGTCTTCGGTACCACCGCCTCGTCCTCCTTCTCCTCCACCTCAAAATGAAAACTCTGTCTCTGACCAATCTCCAAATCCTGAGACTGAAGTTTCTCATCCAAACCCTGAGACCAATACCTCTGAACCCCAAACTGTGCAAATTGGTTCTCCTCATGGTGTTTCTTGTTGGTACATGTTGCCTTGCATTTTGTCAAAACAACTGATTGTCGAAGCAGATGCCGTGGCATCTGACCTCGTGAAGCTAGGGCATCAGTCCTTAGCTAGAGTTTCTGTTGTGGGCCCTCTGAAGATTTACTGAAGATATGTTTTTGAGTTACTTGAGGAGCAAGTAGCTTTTCCATAAGGGTTTTAATTATGGGTTGTTATTTGTTGAAACAATCTTTGTTAAAAGATTGGTTTCTATCTTTACTTGTGCGATAAGTAAACCGAATCTATCAAGATTGCGTTTTGATTTGTTGTTGCTGCAATCTGTTACTTCAGCCCATGCTAACCCTAGATCCCATGCTACCGCTGCTGAAGTCTATAAAAGGATGAAGACCTAAAACATGAAGACCACCGAAGCTAAGAGATAGAGATCGAGTGTTTTAGGATTTGTTATTGTGCTTTGTCCTTTGTTAGTTGTGAATCCTCTTTGCTCACTGATTCTATAAAGCAAAGAAGGGTTCTGTGTTGGTTGATTGCGTTCAAACTCTGATTGTTCATTGTGTTCACCAATCACTGTGGGTGATTGAGAGAAAGTGAGAGGGGCTCTTATACTTTGGGTAGATTCTAAGTAGAAATACACTGGGTAGATTAGGAAGTGAACTATGAACTGAGTTGTTCATGAGTGTCTGTAATTCCTGAATCTTGAGATAGTGGATTTCCTTTCTTTGGGTGCAAACCCTCCAGACGTAGGTGAAAGTTTTTCACTGAACTGGGTTAACAATTACTGTGTGTTATTGTTTCTGTTGTTAAGTTCTGTTTTACTGTTAAGTGGTTGTCAAACCTCTTGTCCCAGCATCGTGCAGGACGATCGTATCAGAGGGAACCTGAATTACAATTGGCATCAGAGCAGGCACCCTGTTCTGGTTGGGTGAGCTCCAAGGAGTTTGATTCAAGTTCTCATGGATAACAAGGAAGGAGGATCAGTCAATAGGCCACCCATTCTGGATGGTACTAACTATGACTACTAGAAGGTTCGCATGACAGCCTTTCTCAAGTCAATTGACAACAGGACTTGGAAAGCTATTGTCAAGGGTTGGAAGCACCCTACTAAGTCCCAGGTTGAAGGGACCTCTACCACTGTTGTGGAGAAACCTGAAGAGGAATGGACCAGTGTTGAAGATGAACCTACTCTTGGAAATTCAAAGGCTCTAAATGCTATCTTTAATGGAGTTGACAAGAATATGTTTAGGCTGATCAATACGTGTACTGTGGCAAAGGATGCTTGGGAAATTCTGAAAACTGCACATGAAGGAACTACTCGAGTGAGGATGTCAAGGCTTCAGATGCTTACTACTCAATTTGAAAATTTGATGATGACTGAAGAGGAGACTATTTCAGAATTCCACATGCGTGTTCGTGACTTGTCTAATGCTTCATTTGCTTTGGGAGAACCTATGTCAGATGAGAAGCTTGTAAGGAAGATCTTGAGATCTCTTCCTCAGAAGTTTGCTATGAAAGTCACTGCAATTGAGGAGGCTCAAGACATTGAGAACATGAAGGTTGATGAACTTATTGGCTCTTTGCAGACATTTGAGTTGAAACTGAGTGGAAAATCTGAAAAGAAGAATAAGAGTATTGCTTTTGTGTCTAAAACTGATGAAGGGGATGATGAAGACTGTGAGGGTGAAAACCTTTCTGAGGCTCTGGCTATGCTAGCAAAAAAATTAAACAGAGCTTTGAGGAAGATTGACAAAAGAACCAGACCTAATGTCCAGGACATGAAGTTGGACAACAAACCCAAGTTTTCAAATTCACAGAGGAAGACCAAGGAAGAAGAAAGACCTGTTCAGAACAAAAGATTGCAATGTCATGAATGTGAAGGATATGGTCACATCAGGTTTGAATGTGCCACTTATCTAAAGAAGCAAAAGAAAGGTATGATGGTAACTTGGTCAGATGAAGACACTGAAGATGAGGAGGAGATAACTGCAAACAAAGTCAATGCTTTCTCTGGAACTATCTGTGAGTCTGAGACAAGTGATGAGGACATCTCTGATGAGGAATTGGCTGAAACTTACAAGCTGCTACACAACAAGTGGGAAGAAGCATGCAAACTTGTAAGAGAAAAGCAAAGTGAGATAGAACAACTTGTTTCTCAGAATGAAAGGTTCAAAGAGCTCAGCACTAAGCTGAAGGAAGATCTGGAGGAATGGCAAAGTAAGTTTAATAATGCTTATGTTATGGAAAAGGCTAACCTAATGTTGATTAATGCAGGACTTCAAGAGGAAGTGACAACTCTGACAAGAAAACTTGAAGCCACTCATAAATCTGTTAGAATGTTAAACAGTGGTTCTGATATGCTTGATGAAATTCTGAAAGAAACTAGCAAGCAAGGAGGGAGTTTGAAGGGAATTGGCTATGACTATAGAACAGCAAACAAAGAAAATCAGAAAGGTTCAAAGAAATTTGTGTCTGCTGCAAAACAAACTGAATTCAAGAATCCCAGAAATTATCAGTTGCCAGATCCATTGCCTCGACAGGTACCTCAGCATGTGAAACCCCAGCTTAAGCTTGACAAAACTGTACCTTGGAAGTGTCACTACAGTGGTAAGAATGGTCATATAAAGCCCTACTGTTATAGGTTATATGGTTATCCTCAGATGCACGATAAAAAGCCTATTCAGATGAGGAAGCAATGGAAGCCCAAGGGTGAAGTCAGATGTCAGGTAGCCTACACGTCTTTCAGAGCATCATCATAGGATGATTGGTATATTGACAGTGGCTGCTCAAAGCACATGACAGGAAACAAGAGCTTCTTGCAAGACATCAGAAGTCACTCCACCAACTATGTTACTTTTGGAGATGGAGCTAAAGGAAAGATCAAGGGAGTAGGAAAGCTTGTTAGCACAGAATCTCCTAACTTGAACAATGTGTTACTTGTAAATGGTTTAACTGCCAACCTAATCAGCATAAGTCAACTGTGTGATCAAGGGTATGATGTGAAGTTCAATAAGATAGAATGTGTTGTGACCACTGATGATGAGAGAGTTGTGATGAGAGGAGTCAGATCAAAAGACAACTGTTATATGTGGATATCAGAAGAAAAAGCTCATGTTTCTAGATGTTTGTTAACTAAAGAAGATGAGGTGAATGTATGGCATCAACTACAGGAGCATGCAAAAGATTATTGCTGATGAAGCAATAAGGGGATTGCCCAATTTGAGCTTGGGAGAAGGAAAGCTATGTGGAGAATGTCAGATTGGTAAGCAAACCAAGGTGCCACACAAGATGCTCCAGCATCGGACCACGACAAAGGTTCTGGAATTGCTTCACATGGATCTCATGGGTCCCATGCAGGTTGAAAGCTTGGGAGGAAAAAGGTATGTGTTTGTCTGTGTAGATGATTTTTCAAGGTATACATGGGTTGAATTTATGAGAGAAAAATCAGCGACTTTTGAAATATTCAAGAATCTATGTTTGAGACTTCAGAATGAGAAGGACTGTGTGATTGTAAGAATCAGAAGTAATCATGGAAGGGAGTTTGAGAATTCAAAATTCTTGGAGTTCTGTGGAACAGAAGGTATTAGCCATGAATTTTCTGCCCCCATCACTCCATAGTAGAATGGAATTGTTGAAAGAAAAAATAGAACTCTCCAGGAATCAGCTAGAGTAATGTTACATGCTAAGAAGATTCCACACCAGTTTTGGGCTGAAGCTATGAGTACTGCCTGTTACATACATAACAGAGTCACCATCAGGGCAGGGACATCCTCTACACAGTATGAGCTATGGAAAGGTAGAAAGTCGTCTGTAAAATACTTTCACATATTTGGAAGTAAATGTTATATCCTTTCAGATCGTGATCCTAAGAGGAAGCTTGATCCTAGAAGTGATGAAGGAATTTTCATGGGGTATACTATGAACAGCAAAGCTTATAGAGTTTTTAACTCTCGCACAAGGACCATGATGGAATCTGTGAATGTGATTATGAATGATGAACCAAGCAAGAAGGAAGAAGCAAATTTGAATGAAGATGATGATGGTGCAGATGTTCCAGTCGATGCTCCAACAACCGCCCCCGACAATGATTCAGAGACAAGTGCTGATGAAAAAGAAGACAAAGATATCCCATCAAATAAAGCTCCATCAATTAGGGTTCAGAAGAATCACCCTCAAGAAAACATCATTGGTAATCTTCAAGAAGGGGTGACTACCAGATCTAGAAGTCTTATTGCTCATGGTTGTTTCATCTCTAAGATAGAACCCAAGAATGTCAATGAAGCTCTCACTGATGAATACTGGATAAATGCTATGCAAGAGGAGCTTGAGCAGTTCAGGAGAAATGAAGTATGAGAGTTAGTGCCTAGACCTGAAGAAGTAAACATCATTGGCACTAAGTGGATCTTCAAGAACAAATCAGATAAAACTGGAACAGTCACAAGGAATAAAGCAAGCCTAGTTGCTCAAGGATATACTCAGATAGAAGTGAAGGTATGAAAAACGGTAGAAAAGGGGGGGTTTGAATAGCGTTTTCAGAATAAAAACTTCCACCTTAAGATTTTAACAAATCTTTCGAGACACAAGTAAAGTGCTTAAGATAAGAGATAAGAAAAGCACACAAGAATTTTATCCTGGTTCACTTGATGAATCACACAAGCTAGTCCAGTCCACCCGTGAAGGTGATTTATTCCTTCTTAGAATGAAGGCAATCCACTAATCAGATAATTGTTACAACTGCACTTGAAACCTACAAGTGACTAACAATACACTGACTTAGCTCACACTAAGATTCACTCTCTTAGTCTTCTCTAGGATCCGATCAACCTTGATCTCCTAAAGGTAAACTAAACAACTGTTTAGGAAATATTGTTTACAAAGAAATTGCTTCTAAAAAGCTTGTAGTAAACACAATGAATTCAATGAAGAAAGAATGCTTAGAAGATTTGAATATAGCTTGCGCGTATGAGTTTCTTCCAACCGCATCTTTCAATCATCAGCCTCTATATATAATCCAAGGATTAGGGTTTGAACACTGCATGGGAATGCTACCGTTGGAGGCCAGATCTGGGATTTCCAGCTTCTGCTGTGGCTGAGAATGTTAGGTTAGGTCGTCAGGATAGTACATTTTCTTTTGTACTTTGGATAGTGACTTGACCTTTAACCTTGTAGACTTTTGATCAGAGGAATGCTTCGTGTTGGAACTTGTGAAGCTTGTTGATCAGAGTCAGAGGGAAGCATGGATCCTCTGACCGTTGTATCTTCTGATTCTGAACTCAGAGGAGAAGTACTTGGTCTTCAGAGCCATTTTGCTTCTGGACTTCAGAGTCTTCACTTTTCAGCTTCTAGATCTTCAGAGTCTTCTACACCATCAGAACATCTGAACCTTCAGAGTGTCTGGGTTATCAGAACGTCTGGATCTTCAGAACTTCAAGTGAGCTGAGTCCATATCAGAGCTTGATTAACTTCAGATCTTCTGAAGCTTTTCTACTGTTCAGATTGAACATAGAGATTGCGAAAGCGTTGCTAGGGTCACTCTTTAACCACAATGCTTCTGATTTGTGTGAGATTATATTAGGGTCAGAGCCTGTTTAAGAGCACACTCAGAAAACACGTTAGAGTACCATAATTGTTCATACTAAAATGTTAACTTGTAATCATCAAAACATAGAGTTGTACTACATGATCAAAACTTGATCTTACAATCTCCCCCTTTTTGATGATGACAAAACCAAGTATTTTGATGAACAATTCTTAAACAATAAACTGAATTCACTCAGAGTTTAGAGAAATAGAATTAGACTTATCCTGATGTGAATGGTATATTTTGCTCATTCTGAATCCAAGTCACAGCTTGATTATGAGCTTAGCTCCCCCTGAATCTAAGACTTAATGAAAACATTAGTAATATCTAGATTCTGAGCTAAATAATATGAGAGTTCAGAGTGAAAACGCATGACATAGATGAAATGAAATAATCAGAGCGCATAAGTATTCAGAGTCACGAGTAGGGTATCAGAGTCAACCAAAATCACTTCAGAAGAAGTGAAATGTATTCCTTGTATTTGCCCAGTGACATATCTATGGTCATAGCAGTGGAACTCTTAAATTCTCCAAAAATAACAAACATCACATTAATCAACATATACATAAAAAACTGGGTTATACTCCCCCTTTTTGTCATCAGCAAAAAGCTTGGGGTGTGAAAAACTTAGCTTGAAGTACAAGGTACTCCCCCTTAAAGAAGGACTAAGTTCAAAAAGATGGAGAATTAATTAATGATGAAAAAGAGATTAGCGAATTAAAGAAAGGAATTAATGCATGTGTAGAACGTTTACCACCGGCCACGGGAGTAAAGAGAAGCTTCAGTTACCAAATACTTATCCTCGAGAAACTGCAGTAGCAATAACTTCCGGGGAGAAAAGGATGCTTATATAAAGTGATTAGGAGCACAGTAAGCTTCACAACAAGATCAATTCCAAATAAAAAAAATAGATGACATCATACATCGTTGCATTAGAAGAGCTCAGAAAGAAGGCCTTTGATGAAGATTTGTTCATGAATGTTAGGCATCCAGATGGTTCAAGAACCATACATGAGCTGACCACAACGCTGCTAGAAAAGAATCTTAGTCCAGAGTTGGAGAAAGATCTGAAGGAGTTCCTCTGCTTTGTGGAGGAGATTCAGGAGCTGTGCCAGCTGGAGCTGAATCTGCTGGAAGAAAAAGAAGCAGTGGAGAAGAAACTGGAGATGATGGAAGAGAGTCTGGAGAAGGATGAGCTGAGCAACAGGCTCGGCAACCTAGAATACACACTCGATCGTCTGGAGAAGGAAAGGGTAGAGCAGCGCCAAGAGTGTAGGAGAATGAGGAAGGATCCTCCATTCTAGAGTAATGTAGATGTATGAAGACGTAATATGTAATATTTTGGTTATATATATAAAAAGAGAAAATTTCCAGATATATGTTATGTAAATGCAATAAGAAACACACCATAAATAATCACATAATGCAATAAATAGACATAATATATGGAAGAGAATAACTTAAAGTTAAGAAAACAAAGAACTAAAAGTTTATCAAATAAAGAAGAAAACGATAGAGATCTAAAAACTAAGGTTTGGCAGTGCGACGCAGGAGCTCTTGAATAGCTTCATTCATGCTGAACAGGAGAGTCTCATGAGAGTTAAGACGTTGTTCCAAAATAGCAAGTTTGGAAGAACTTGACTGAGTAGAAGGGGATGGAACATCCTGAGCAGAGTGAGGAGCTTGAGTAGACTGTGAAGTAGCACTTGTGAAAGGAACTGGTGCAAGAACTTGACCTCTGAGAGCTTCAGCTTCAGCCTATAGCCTTTCAGCTTCTTTCAGAGCTTCTAACTTTGCATTTTCAATTTGTTCAGCTTCTAGGCGTGCAGCTTCTTCAGCTTGTTCTTTCTTCTTTCTTGCTTCCTCAATAGCTTCAAGTAGCTCAACCCTTAGTTATTGTTCATGCATAGCCACTCTTCTGTTGAAACGCTACCTGGAACCTTCAATCCTCTGATCCCTTTCAGCTGTGAGATGACTCATCATAATAGGAACTTGAGCAATCATCCTATCACACAGATGATCCCATTCTTCAGCAACAGAGTCAGGATTCTCATGAAGGTCAGTGTGACCTTGCACATTGCGAATCATTAATGATGCTTCATAATTAAACACACTGATGCACTCAAGAAAGGAGTTAGGTTTGAGATAGGTATAGGGAACAATAGAGAGATTGGTTTCAGGAGAAGTGGGGTGATTACTGCTATTGGCTTCAGAAGCACCTTGAGGAGAACCAACATCTAGAGTTTGAACATTTGAATTGTTGATCTCAAGGTTAGGCTGAGAGGTTTCAACCTCAGGGTTTGGAGATCTAACCGAGGAATGGTTAGAGACTGAGTTTTCTGGTTGGCCAGGTTCTGGTTGTGAAGGAAGTGCTGGTTCTATAGGTTGAGATGAAGGAGATGCTGCATTCAGAGGGACTATTGGAATGGGATGATCTGGATCAACTAGACGTTCTGGTCTAGGTCCAGGATATCTCCTTGGGCTTGGAACGGTATGGTAGTACTCAGGGATACCAGACTCTTTTTGTTTCGCAATTTGATCAAATTGGCGAATGGATTCAGAGTTATTTGAGGGTGAAGAGTCAGCAAAATTTGTGGGAAAAGATACAGAGGGACAAGGAGCAGTATTTTCTATATCAGTTGTTTTGCGGGTAGGATGATCTGATGCTCTGAGGACAGAGTGATCAGAGGTTCTGGGTTCATGGTGAGATTGATCAGAGATAATGGGTTCAGAGGCTTGTGAGTTGTATTGAATGGTTATAGGTGAGGTAGGTTCAGAGGGTCTTGGATTCTGAAGCATATTCCAAAGAGGTGCTTCTTCATGAGAAGGTTGAAAAAATGAAGATCTAGGTGAAGTGGGTGGAGAGGTGTTTTGTTCAGCTGGTTGAGACTCTTGAATGGGAGAGAGTGGGGTAGCAGTGCGGTTAAGAAGTGCAGAAATTGGGAGTGCATAAAATGAGCTTAAATCATCATCAATAAATGTAACAGCAGACTTACTTGATGATCTCACTGCAGACCGAGTAACCCTGGCAGGAGTCTCAGTTCTGGTTACCTCAACAGCTGGGTTCCACACGAGTTGGCTTCACCACTATTCTCACTTGCTTCTTTGACTTCTTTGGTGGAGGAGCATCATCATCATCACCATCAGAGGGAGCATCTGGCTTGGAGGGTTCCTCATGTTTCCTCTTAAGCTTGTCATTCTTCTTCTTCTTCTGATCAACACCATCCGAAGGATCAGACTCTTCAGAGGATTCCTCAATTATTATTCTTCTCTCCTTCTTCTTCTTGGGAGGAGAATCAAACTCTGGAGCTGGTGGCAGGGTTCTGAAGAACTCGTCCACATCTATTTCAAAACCTTGTTCTCTCAAGTCAGCTAGATAGTGCAAGATAGCAACAGGATCATCAGCTTGAGACCATAGAGGGTTATCGGTCAGAGGGACTCTTCTCTGTCTGATTTCATCAAAGGTGTCTTCATGAGCAGGTGCAACCTTTGTCTTGATCAATCCCATCTTTTTCATGGAAGTGGAAGTGAAGACATCACCAAAAACCATCGTCAGATCCTCTGTGCAGCCTGCCTTAGTCAGATCTTCTATCAACTTGCTTTCCAGGAAGAGGTATGAGAGCAATCTTCCAAAAGGAATGTATCTGATAGCAGACTTTGGAGAAGCAGTTGTTCTGGACTTCCTGATGCACTCTTTGAGATAAGAGAACAGGAAGAAGGGAAGACAGATCTTCTTGCAGTCCTGAATGAAGAAGAGCATCACTTTCTGACAAAAGTTGATGTAGTCTGGAGAGCTTCCCTTAGGCCTTTGATTGATGCAGTGCAACAGAATCTTGTGTCAAATCATCAGCTTAGGATGAAGTTCTACCACTTTGCAATCACTCTTTCCTGGCTTCCAGTTTGTGTAGAGAGCCTGGTTAACAGCTTCTTTGGTCTTGGGTTTCACCTTTGATTCCGACAGGTTGAATCTGTAGCCCGTGCCAGTGTTTTCACCCAGAAGATCAACAATTGATTTCTCCGTGATGATGATTCTTCTGCCAGCAATGTAGGAGACTACTTGATTGTCATCACAGTCGGCATGTTTCCATAATTCCTTTACCAACTTGATGTAGACTGGACCACGAAGCCTGTTGAAGTATTCTTCCCAGCCTTGAGCTTTTACTTCAGGACGAAGATCAAACCCATTTGCAGCAATGTTGTCTAGATCAAATCTCCATTCAGCAAGAACCTGGAGTTCATCAGGAGAGTAGACACACGTAACAGCACAACCCCTTTGTGCGAGAGGAATCATCTGCCCTGTAGCTTGAGCTTCTGGTTGATTTCGTTGAGTTGCAGAGCCTGATTGACCGGTAATCTGACCTACTACCATGACAGGAAATCTTCTTCCGTCGACAGTTTCACCTCTGTTAGATTTCACCATCTCTAAAGCGGTTGAAGGTTTGGGTAGAAAGACAGAGGATGACTGAAGAGAGAGAGAGAGAGATCGTGGGGATTAAAGGTTTTGCAAACCGAAGAGAGAGAGAGTAAAGCAGTAAGTGATGGAGAACGTGTGTGTATAGTGGGTTTTTGAAAATAACCATTGTTGATTAAAAAGCAAAGTAAAATCAACGGTTAAAAGTTAAAGACATCATAACAACAGTTAATACACATATCACACGATGGAGATAGGGATGGCAATGGGTCTCGGACCCATAAGGTACCCGCAAAAAATACTCACTATGGGTAGGGTAAAAACCCGCTAGATGGGTATGAGGTTGGGTATAGGTAATTACCCGCAAAAAGTAGTGGATATGGGTGTGGGTATGGGCACTATATTACCCAACCCGCCCCATACCCGCACACATATATTATTATTATTATTATTATTATTATTATTATTATTTGGTAATATATTAAGTTATTAACAAATTAACTTAAGCTATAACTTTCAAACTTACTCTTTTTTAAAAAAATAAATAGCTGAGTATTTAAGGTATTTATAACTATTGCTAATTTACTCCCACTTATTTTTAAAATTAGTAAGTTAATAACCTACAATTTTAAGACTATATTATAAATCTAAAATTATAAATTTAAAGTTATATCTTTCTCGCTTATTCCTTCTAAAAAATTATGTTTAGTTGAATGATTTTACTTGTTAAGTTTTTAGATAATCTTTAGTATTTTTAATTAGTGTTTTTTATTTAAAAAGTTAGTTCTATTTTTGTTTTCTATTAACAAAAATAGTGAAAAATTATATTTTGGTTAGCTAAATTGCGGGTAGTGGGCACGGGTACGGGCATATAAGTACCCAGAGGGTACGGGTACGGGCATTCAAATTGCTACCCACGCGGGTATGGGGACGGGTACGGGTAATTTTTGAAAACGCAAGTATGGGGATGGGTACTATAGTACCCTACCCATTGCCATCCCTAGATGGAGAGAAGCACATCAACACTCATTACGACAGACTGTCAGCACGGGCACAAGGAACGATGTATCATAGCTACTGACACACGTTTACTGTCTCAGCTTCAGAGTGAGCACCAATGGGTACTTATCCTCTGATGGAGTTACCTTCTGAACTAGACATCTTCTGATAAAGAAGCATCATAGTCAGAGGTTCTGATCCATCTTCATGCTGGACAAAATTGCATATTCAGATTTTTCAGAATGAAATTAAATCTATCCTCTGCTAAGGGCTTTGTAAAGATATCTGCCCATTGATGGTCAGTATCAACAAACTTCAGAAGAAGTACGCCCTTCTGAACATAGTCTCTAATAAAATGATACTTTACCTCAATGTGTTTTTCCCTTGAGTGTAAGATAGGATTCTTACTTAGTGAGATTGCAGCAGTGTTATCACAATAGATTGGGATGTTGCTCTCAAGGATTTGATAATCCTCCAGTTGATGTTTCATCCAGAGCATCTGAGTGCTGCATATTGCTGCTAAGATATATTCTGCCTCTGCAGTGGATAGTGCAATGGTTGATTGCCTCTTGCTTGCCCATGAGACTAAGTTACTTCTAGAAATTGACAATTTCCAGAAGTGCTTTTTCTCTCTGTTCTATCTCCAGCATAATCAGCATCACAATAACCTGAAAGCTTATACTCTGATGTTTTCTTATACATCAAGCCAAGGTTAGTGGTACCTTTCAGATATCTCAGGATCCTCTTAACAGTGGTTAAGTGGGTTTCCTTCGGATCTGATTGGAAACGAGCACATAGATGAACACTAAACAGAATATCTGGCCTAGATGCAGTTAAGTATAGAAGTGATCCTATCATACCACGATAGAGCTTCTGACAAACTTTACCACTTGCATCTTCTTTCTCCAGGATGCAAGTAGGATGCATTGGAGTCTTAGCAATTGTAGATTCTGTCATGTTGAACTTCTTCCGAAGTTCATTAGTGTACTTGCTCTGATGGATGTACGTTCCTTCTGGTGTTTGATCAACTTGTATACCCGGAAAGTACTTGAGTTCTCCCATCATACTCATTTCAAATTCAGCCTGCATCATCTCAGAAAATTCTTTGCATAGAGATTGATTAGCGGATCCAAATATAATATCATCAACATAAATTTGCACAATTAAGATATCATCTTTGTAAGTTTTGCAAAAGAGAGTTGTATCTACTTTACCCCTTACAAACTCATTTTCCAGAAGGAATGAGCTGAGTCTCTCATACCATGCTCTGGGAGCTTGCTTCAGACCATAGAGAGATTTCTTCAATTTGAAAACATGGTCAGGGTTCTTCTCATCTTCAAAACCTGGGGGTTGATGAACATAGACTTCCTCTGAGATGTAACCATTTAGGAAGGCACTCTTAACATCCATCTGATGAAGAATTATGTTGTGATTCACTGAGAAAGAGATCAGCAGTCTGATTGCTTCTAGTCTTGCTACTGGAGCAAATATTTCAATATAGTCTATTCCTTCCTGCTGACTGTAGCCTTGAGCAACTTGCCTTGCCTTGTTTCTAACTACATCTCCTTTCTCATTCAGCTTGTTTCTGAAAACCCATTTGGTTCCAATCACATGAACGCTTTGAGGTTTCTTCACTACGCTCCTAACATCATTCTTGAAAATTGATTCAGTTCTTCTTCCATAGCCAGAATCCAGTCCTTGTCTTGAAGAGCTTCATCAATTGACTTTGGTTCAATTAAGGACACCAATCCTTTCAGACTGAGCAAAGTCTCTTCAGAGGGTCTGAAGGCTGATCTGGTTCTGACTGGTTCATCTTTGTTACCGAGAATCAATTCCTTAGGATGAGACGCAGTGATTCTGCTCTTCTTCTGAGGTTGTGAATCAGAGGGACCAGCTTCTTCTGGTTCATCTTCCTCTGGCTCAGCTTCCTCTGGGGCTTTGCCTTTGTCAGGGACATTTATACTTAAATCTGCAAACTTCTCAACTAGCTTTGACTGATCAGAGTCAAGCTTATCATCAAATCTAACATGAATAGATTCTTCAATAGTTTTAGCATCAGTATTATAAAATCTGAAACCTTTAGATCGATCAGAGTAACCAAGTAATAGACATTTAGAAGACTTAGCATCAAACTTATGCAATCTATCCTTAGTGTTTAGAAATGTTGGGTTTTATCTTCTTCCACAATTCATAGGGAGTCTTATTCAGAATTGGTCTCACAGAGATTCTGTTCTGAATGTAACACGCTGTGTTTACTGCCTCTGCCCAAAAGTGCTTAGCCATGCTAGTTTCTTGGAGCATGGTTCTCGCCATCTCCTGAAGAGTTCTGTTCTTCCTCTCAACAACACCATTTTGTTGAGGAGTTCTGGGACAAGAGAAATCATGTGCAATTCCATAGGAATCAAACAGACTCTCAAACTTGTCATTCTCAAACTCTCCACCATGGTCACTTTTGACACGCACAATCCTACAAGCCTTCTCATTTTGCACTGGGGCTATGAAGGTAGAGAACACAGAATGAGACTCATCCTTGCGGGATAGAAATTTTACCCATGTCCAGCGGCTATAGTCGTCTCTTGCCACCTATAGACTCAGTTTTCTCTGGTCCAAACAGGTCGATATGCAGGAAGTTCCAACGGCCTTGAGGTAGAGACAACATTCTTTCCCTTGAAAGGGACTTTTGTGAATTTGCCTTTATGACATGCTTCACAAAGAGCATCTGATGAGAACTTCAGAGTGGGTAAGCCCTTGACAAGGTTGAGCTTACTCAGCTGAGAAATCTTTCTCATACTGGCATGCCCTAATCGTCTATGCCATACCCATTGCTCCTCATTAACAGAAAGAAGACACTTCACATTCTGAGATTCCAACTGAGATAATCTGATCTTATAAATGTTGTTCTTCCTCTTGCTGTTAAACAGAACAGAGCCATCGATCTGACTTACAGCCCGGTAGGACTTTTGATTAAAAACAACATCATAACCCTTGTCAGCTAATTGACTTATAGACAATAAGTTATGAGCTAAGCCATCTACCAATAAAACATTATCAATGGATGCACTACTATCAACACAAATAGTACCAGTACCAACAATTTTACCCTTCTCATTGCCACCAAAGCCAACTTTGCCTCCAGGCTTAAGTTTTAGCTCTTGGAACATACGCCTTTCTCCCGTCATGTGACGCGAGCATCCACTGTCCAGATACCATGATTGGTGTTTCAGTGGAGCCATCAAGGATATCTGCAACATAGATAATCTTGTCCTTAGGTACCCACTTTCTGTGTCCTCTCTTGTTAGTTACCTCAGAGGTTCTGATCACTTTGGGTTTCTCAACATGATAGTGTAACGGAATTTTGGCATGATATTTAGACATGGAGAAGATTCCCTTTTTGAGAGGGGGGTTAGCAACTTTAACAGGTAATGGTTCAGGCAATATAGTACCAGAGGGTACAAAACATTCATACAAGGATTTAGCCTTAGGCATAGGAGGCTCATTTCTATTGGGTCTAGAATAGCCAATGCCATGCATTCCATTTCTGCTTACGCCATAGATCATTGAAGCCATTAAGCTTCTATCTACGCTTTTAGCCAGGAATCTTTGAAACGATTTTTCATATTTAGATTCATTCTTACTATCAGAGGCATCACAAGCAACTACTTCTTCTAACTTAGCAATCTGGTTCTTAAGCACAGAGTTAGAATTCACTAAAGCATGATTATTGTTTTTCAATTCAGAAATAATTTTCTCATGTTCAGAAGGAGTCTTAGAAGCAGCAGAGAAATCCTTTTTCAACTTTTTATGCTTAGTCAATAAAGATTTATACTTATCCATAATATCAGACAAAGCATGTTTTAGTTCAGAGGTTGAGAAAGAAGCGAATACCTCATTTTCATCGTCTGAGTTAGGATCTTCTTCTGATGCCGAGTCAGAGTCAGTTGCATCTTTTGACTCTGCTTCTTTGTCTTTGACAATAGCCATGAGTCCTTGAACTTCACCATCAGAGTCAACATCCTCTGACTCTGATTCGTCAAAAGTCACCATCAGACTTTTCTTCGTTTTAAGGTGCTTCTTTGGCTTCTTGTCCTTTTTGAGCTTTGGACAGTCACTCTTGTAGTGCCCTGATTCTTTGCACTCGAAACATGTGACTTCCTTGATTGAGGACTTCTTCTGGCCTGATGAGGATTCAGACTTTCCTTTGGCCTTTCCAAAGCCTCTGTACTTGCTCTGCCTGTGCTTCCAGATGCGATTGAGCCTTTTTTAGATCACAGTCAGCTCATCTTCATCAAAATCTTCTGATGCTTCTTCAGATTCTTCTGCTTCATCTTGGAGATCTTTTGACTTCTCAGATTTAGCCTTCTCATATTTGGATTTCAAGGCTATAGATTTCTTCCTCAGATCTTGCATCTCTGAGCGCTTCAGCTCATGACATTTCAGTATGCTGATGAGTTCTTCTAAACTCATATGCTCAACATCTCTTGTAAGCTCTATTGAAGTCACTAAAGGCATCCAGCTTTCAGGAAGACTTCTGATGACCCTTATGACATGATCTTTTGTAGTGTAGCTTTTGTTGAGAGGTCTTATTCTAGCTACAAGCAACTGAAATCTGGAAAACATATCCTCAATGGACTCGTTAGGTTCCATGATGAAGGATTCATACTTCTGGATCAAGGACAGCGCCTTTGATTCTTTCACTTTCTTGTTTCCTTCATGAGACATCTTCAAGGATTCAAAGATGCCCTTGGCAAACTCACGATCTGTAATCTTCTGAAACTCTTCATAGGAAATAGCACTAAGAAGAATAGCTCTAGCTTTGTGATGCTGTGAGTAGAGCTTCTTTTGCTCAGCAGTCATCTCTGATCTGGAGATCTTCTTGCCATCTGCATCAACTGGACGCTCATAGCCATCCACAATGATATCCCAGAGATCTGCATCGAAGCCCAGAAAGAAAATTTCAATTCTGTCTTTCCAATATTCTAACCTTTGACCATCGAACATGGGAGGCTTTCCATTGTAACCATCTTTTTGCATCTCACTGGTGGTAGCCATTTGTTTTTCACACCGGCCCGGATCACTGAACACTGTTAGGTGTGGTAATCAGAACTTGCGCTCTGATACCAATTGAAGGTATGAAAAACGGTAGAAAGGGGGGGGTTT